>NW_027040533.1:637500-751855 GCF_037179485.1 Ochlerotatus camptorhynchus
TTACTTAATGTAATTAATGCATTTTAACCCTTTCAGTCCCAATTTATTGTAAAGCAGCAAGTAGAAATTCCTAAAAATAATCGGAAATTTGTTTATGTTCCAGGACGTCCAAATAATTCGGGAGTTCAGGTCAAATGATCAACCATGTCTTATATAAGCCCCTTAGTAACGAATCATCTCCATTTAAGTTCATACAGACTGTGCACATCATTTACGTTTCAATTCCATGATCTACGAGGTTTTCCAAATTGTCCAGGATTTAAGGCTTTTAATTTTTCCTTACAGTTGACACCCACAACTACAACTTTGCTGAAGAAAGTAGTATCTATGTATTACTTTTGATATTATGCAACCGATTATAACACGCGGGCTTGAAAGGGATAAAGCAGCAATGAAGGTAATAAAAATTAAAACAGCAAAAAAAGGTTATCTTCCATTTAATTCCACTTAATTAATTTTGGTATCCATGACAGATACGTATTTCGACTACAATGTGCAGTCTTCATCAGTGTCATTCCCACTAAAGAACTTATCAAAATCTAACCCCCTTAAGTACTCATCCCCTAGGTATAAAAGTCAAGATCACAGGTATATAAATGAAACTACAATGTGTTGAATCGGAACCTACCTAACTAATTAAAACCAAAGATTTAAGTAAGCTAAAGGAGAAAAATCTATTCAACTCTCTAATAAGGAAAATCCCAAAGGCTTGGTAGCCATCATAATGAAGTAATGAAAATGGGTTGTTAGCGGAATGCTTTAATAAAACATTACTTCATTATGATGGCTACCAAGCCTTTGGGATTTTCCTTATTAGAGAGTTGAATAGATTTTTCTCCTTTAGCTTACTTAAATCTTTGGTTTTAATTAGTTAGGTAGGTTCCGATTCAACACATTGTAGTTTCATTTATATACCTGTGATCTTGACTTTTATACCTAGGGGATGAGTACTTCAGGGGGTTAGATTTTGATAAGTTCTTTAGTGGGAATGACACTGATGAAGACTGCACATTGTAGTCGAAATACGTATCTGTCATGGATACCAAAATTAATTAAGTGGAATTAAATGGAAGATAACCTTTTTTTTGCTGTTTTATTAAAGCATTCCGCTAACAACCCATTTTCATTACTTCATAATAAAAATTATTTTGCCGCACTTGACGAAATTAAAAGTACTGAAAATGTAGTTAACGGACTTTAATTACGACTAAATATATGGTCTTAATAAGTATTTAACGATCAGAATTACACCCTTTCTTACAGAGCTACCTGGTGAAAGAATTCTCAACAGCACTTCTCACCATCCAATAGTTCTTATCCATCTGAACAACTTTGCTTAAAACAGCATCTTTCTTTCTAATGGAGCAGTCAAGCAAGCAACTAAACGGCCACTGCACACAGTGGTTGCAAAGTCTCTGCTAGATTGTTTGTGTCTAAGTAATTGCTTTTATATTAATAGTAGTTCTAAATATTAACTTTTTAGTTATTTGAGATAGACCGGCAAAAAGATATAGAAAATTTTATTTGAAGCAACTTTGTTGAAAACACCAATTTTATATCCAAGTGACTAAAGGTGGACCTTAAAAAATCGAATTCATTGAACATGTTATACATTAATTTCTCGAAAATTAATTTATTCTACGGTTTCAGGACATTTGTTGGTGCTTATTTTTGCTGCAGAGACCGAATTCTCAGACAACCAGATGAAAGTGGTCCATAATTGTGGGTGACCCATAATACTGGGGCGACTATAGTTGGAAACACTGCCAAAAGTAGACAATATTTTTTTCAGATTCCTTGCAAAATTCCAAGCTGAAAACAGTTGCCAAAATTTTATGTAGCTCAATTTGGCACAAAAATATCGACTTTTGAAAATATTATGTTTTCGAAAATTAAAAAAAAAGAGGGTTCATCCAGCACAATCAAATTAATTTTAAATATTTTGACCAAAAATGAGTATATTTCAACCATTGTAGTTAAAATTGGAGAAGGTCGATTGCACGTACTGTGATCACTTTGCGTGGAATGACCGATGAATATTTGTAACCTTGCATCCAACACGTTCGCAAATGCGACCTGATTTCAAGTAAATCTCTTCAAAATTGGTAAAATCAAGTATTTCACTATAAAATATACATCTAAGGCTAAGACCATATAATGACGAGCAGGAAACATGACGCCCACATTAATCGGGATGATTTTCTTGATGTGAGCCACTGTGAGTGAGCGCAGTTTCACAAAAACCTTGTGGACCGCATATCACTGATTGAAAAATAAAGAACTCCTAGCCAATAAAATCTCCCTGTCATATATTATTATAAATGTTGTGTTTAATGACCATACTCAACAGAACAGAATGATTTATTTTTATGAACATGCAAGCAGAAAAGGAAAAACTCAATTATAACTTTTAATTAATATAGTTCCTGTACGTTCAACTTTCAATCGACGATAACCCCAGTTTTGCAATGCTTTTCTATACATACATATTGATACTATGTAAAAATTGTGTGTTGCTTACACTTTAAATCAACGCATTACCCGATCGTCACGTTCAAGAGTTTAGGTTTCACACCACGAAGAGGTAGAGAAACATGACATACCAATTTTCAGAATGCTCCACCTGCTGTCACCCAGGCACGTTAACGTGAATGCACGACAGTAAAAATGGTCGGGAAAAGTTGAATGTAGTTACTATAAAGTGGGAGGGAAAGCTGATCACTTGTTACTAATAAACCTAAAAAATGTCCCAACCATGTGTTCTACACACCAGAGGTATTTTCTAATAGAGCATTACATTTTTTTTAGTTTTTTAAATGCACATCTTGTTATATTTTTTTATTTCAAATCTAATAAAAACTACGATTTTATAATTCTGATGTGAAATTGACTAAGCTGGTTCTAATGGAATACAATATTCAGAAGTTAACAGTTATATTCAATTTGCTAGTTATCAAAATGGGAAATGGGACTTGGTCGTAAGGGGCTGTTCATGAGCTACGAATACACTTTAGGGCGAGGAGAGTGGGCGAGTGTCTTCGCAAGGAGGGGGTCTAAAACCACTCAAAATCGGTCTACATAGTTTATGAACTGCCTTTATACCCCGTTCACATTACAGCGTATATCACGTGATATACGCTGTCTTGTAATGAGCACTTATACATCTAGTTTTCACTGGAAATCCTATGTACGAGTGCTCATTGCAAGACAGTCTATATTACGTGATATATTTAGGCTGTAATGTGAACGGGGTATTAAGTGATGTCGCTCCGCTCCTCGATCTAAAAACACTTTCAGGGCAGTCAAACTGAGTAGCTACTGTGTTGTTTTTACTTTCAATTCAGGTTTACTTTAGACAAAGCATGAACAATATTGATATCTAAGGTAAATCAAAACATTTAAAATTTCCGGAAATAAAATAGTCAAAAAATACTATATTTAGGTAGCAATGTCATGCAGTGCTTAGCTTCTACATACATACATTTATTTGTACAACATCATATTTAAGATAAAACATAATCAACAATAGTACGCCACAATACTCGGTTTGCCGCTGCCGCTCTCCATCCTCGGTCATGCCCAATGCTCGCTAGATCACGCTCTACCTGGTCCGCCCATCGTGCTCTCTGCGCTCCACGCCTTCTTGTGCCAACCGGATCAGTAGCGAACACCAACTTTGCAGGGTTGTTGTCCGGCATTCTTGCAACATGCCCTGCCCACCGCATCTTTCCGGCTTTGGCCGCCTTCTGGATGCTGGGTTCGCCATAGAGTGCAGCGAGCTCGTGGTTCATTCTTCGCCGTCACTCACCGTTCTCCTGCACACCACCAAAGATCGTCCTTAGCACACGTCGCTCGAAAACTCCGAGTGCTTGCAGGTCCTCCTCGAGCATAGTCCATATCTCGTGTCCATAGAGGAACATCGTCCTTATTAGCGTTCTGTACATGGTACATTTGGTGCGGGGGTGAATCTTTTTTGACCGTAGTTTCTTCTGGAGCCCGTAGTAGGCACGACTTCCACTGACGATGCGCCTTCGTATTTCACGACTCACATTGTTGTCAGCCGTGAGTAAGGATCAAAGGTAAACGAATTCCTCCACTACCTCGAAAGTATCCCCGTCTATCGTGACATTACTTCCTAGACGAATCTTGTCATATTCTGTTCCGCCTACTAGCATGTACTTTGTTTTTGACGCACTTACCACCAGTCTGACATTTGCTGCTTCGTGTTTCAGGCGGGTGTATAGTTCTGCCACCGTTCCAAATGTTCTTGCGATAATGTCCATGTCGTCCGCAAAGCACACAAATTGACCGGATTTCGTGAAAATCGTACCTGTAGGCTGTTGAGCTCAGCTCGCCGCATTACACCTTCTAGAGCGATGTTGAAAAGTAGGCATGAGAGTCCGTCACCTTGTCGCAGTCCCCGGCGAGATTCTAATGAACTGGAAAGTTCACCCGAAACCCTTACGCAGTTTTGCACACCGTCCATTGTTGCTTTGATCAGTCTGATCAGCTTCCCAGGAAAGCCGTTCTCGTCCATAATTTTCCATAGCTCTGTGCGGTCGATACTGTCGTATGCCGCCTTAAAGTCGACGAACAAATGATGCGTTGGGACCTGGTATTCACGGCATTTCTGGAGGATTTGCCGTACGGTGAAGACCTGGTCCGTTGTCGATCGGCCGTCGATGAAGACGGCTTGATAACTTCCCACGAACTCGGTCATTTTTGGTGATAGACGACGGAAGATGATCTGGGATAGGACTTTGTAGGCGGCATTGAAAATAGTGATCGCTCTGAAGTTCTGACATTCCAAATGGTCGCCTTTCTTGTGAATGGGACAGATTACCCCCTCCTTCCACTACTCCGGTAGCTGTTCTTGGCCTTAACCCAGGCTTGCTTCCACTCACTTGCTATATAAAAATGATTTTCTGATTTTTGAAATTTTTCAAATCATCAGATGTTATAATGATATTTTGTACTTGTTAGATACAAGTAGAGGTTAAAAAACAAGTGTTTGACACATAAAACCTGTCAAATTTGCTTTCAGATAGTCACAATCAGCGATTTTACGACTCGCTAGCGCTCACTCTGAGTGTACGCTCACGAATTATAAAATCGCTGATTGTAACACTCTGGAAGTGAAATTGACAGGTTTTATATGTCAAACACTTGCCTTTCAACCTCTTCTCATATCTAACAAGCACAAAGTATCATTATAACATCAACATCTAATGATTTCAAAATACAGAAAATCATTTTTTTTATAGCAAGTGAGTGGAAGCAACTCTGCCTTAACCCATTAGGTTCTGCACGACCTCAGAATCGACAGTTTTTTGCATATTAACCCATGTTTTCTTCATTTTTGCTACATTCTTCACCAGTTTAAGTCATTTCAGAAGATGCTCCTTGATAATGGCCCAGTCTTTTTCTATTGGGCGCAGTTACGGAGTGTTTAGGGGGTTCAGATCTTTCGGCACGAAATCAACATCATTCTCCTTATACCACTCTAGCACGTCCTTCGTGTAATGGCATGATGCCAAATCCAGCCAAAAGATCGTCGAAACATCGTGAGCCTTCAGGAGAGAGAAAAGCCGCTTTTGGAGACACTCTTCCAAATACACCTGTCCATTCATGGTGCTTGCGGTAACGAAAGGTGTACTCCGCTTTCCGCAAGTACAAATCGCTTGCCAAATCAAGAACTTCTTGGCACTTCGACATCTTCTGTGACCAGAGGTTCTCGGGAACATCACACACAGGTGTCCTGGAATCTGGTTGAAGTCTGCCTTCACATATGTCTCGTCATCCATTACGCAGTAGTGTGGTTTCGTTAACTTCTGGTCGTACAACTTCCGGGCACGGCTTTTTGCGATCATATTCTGTTTCTCGTCACGGTTTGGGGACTTATGAACCTTAAACGTACGTAGTCCAGCTCGAGATTTGGTATTCTGCACGAAAGCCTTGCTCACATGCAACTTTTTAGCCACATCTCGAACTGAGGCGTTCGGTTTCCGTTTAAAGGCTCCAACCACGTGTTTGTGATTGTTCTCGTTGACCTGACGGCTTATTTTTCCGGATCTTCGCTTCTGATCAACAATCAGACGTGCTTTGAACTGTTTTATGATACCAGCCACCGTGGAATTCGCGATTCCCAACTTTTTTTTTCCGATGGCACGATGTGACAGATCCTTATTCTTAAAGTACTCGTGCAAAACTTTTTCACGAACGCACTGTTCTTTCGTCGCCATTTTGAAAACTTTTGCGCACCTGATGATTTAGTTTAGTAGTGTACATGGACTTACATAAATTTCTTAAACTTTTCAAAGCAGTCAAAATCTAGAACATCCGAAAAATATTTAAATTCTGGGATTTTGGATAATTTGAACTTTTTTTTTTTCAAGATTCTTGAACTAGTGAAGTTTATAAATATGTGCAAATTTATTTACATATTATATTTAAGGGAGAATTCACCTTTCTGCTGCCTCTTCTGGCGACGTCAAGAATTGTGAATAATATCAACTATAATAGTAACTTTTTCATAATATCCAAGGAAGGTAATACATGTATTGTTCAAGCGGGTGGGCTCACCATGTTTAAAAGTTGTGGAGAACTGTTTTTAATGATTCTTTTTCCAGTCCCGTGGGGGAATACCCGTGGAGTGCCCCAGGGAAGTGTATTAGGGCCCCTGTTATTTATTATGTATATTAATTTTAGGATTTTAGGTGTCAATTTTTTTTTTCGTAGAAAAATATGTCCCAACCAGGGATCGACTAACAACTCAGAGAGGTGCAAAAAACACTGGTGCTTCTCTAAAATAAGGGAGCACGTCCCTTATATTTGGAAGGAGAAAGAGACTAAGGAGAGAAAGATTTCATATTTAGGAGAGAGCAGTTGGAAAGCTCAGGTGCTACTTGCGTATAGCACAATCGAGTAGTGCACGATGTTATGACGGGAGTAGCACTTTTCAATCGGGAGAGACGTGGCTTAGAGATTTACAAGAATGGCTGCTTATTTTAGGCTGGGTGCAGAATATTTTTACACTCATATAATATATGTTGCAGAAAATGCAAATTTTTATGCTTTTCCTAAAGAGATGTTTTTAAGATCGATGTGTAATTTTCTTCACAAGGGGGTTAGCTCTGGTCGACATTCCGGCGAAAAATCTAAGCCAACCTGACACCAACCTGACTTCTAGCAAACCCCAACCCGATGATGACCTGACATTGACCCGACATAAACCCCAAATTGACCCAACAACAACACGACATTGGGTTGACATTGACCCTTAATTAGCCTTACATTGATCCGACATCGTGGAGGGATTTTGGGTGTCAAAAATTTTTTTCGTACAAAAACATGTCCCAACCCATAATTTTCAGGCTGGTGGGTATGAAAATCTTTAAATCGATTTATCTCCGTTAATATGGCTCTAATCGAGATTTGGAGGGATTTTAGGTGTCAAAATTTTGTTTCGAACAAAAACATGTCCCAACCCATAATTTTCAGGCTGGCGAGTATGAAAATCTTTAAATCGATTTATCTCCGTTAATATGGCTCTAATCGAGATTTGGAGGGATTTTAGGTGTCAAAATTTTTTTTACGTACAAAAACATGTCCCAACCCATAATTTTCAGGCTGGCGAGTATGAAAATCTTTAAATCGATTTATCTCCGTTAATATGGCTCTAATCGAGATTTGGAGGGATTTTAGGTGTCAAAATTTTTTTACGTACAAAAACATGTCCCAACCCACAATTTTCAGGCTGGCAAGTATGAAAATCTTTAAATCGATTTATCTCCGTTAATATGGCTCTAATCGAGATTTGGAGGGATTTTAGGTGTCAAAATTTTTTTCGAACAAAAACATGTCCCAACCCATAATTTTCAGGCTGTTGGGTGTGAAAATCTTTAAATCGATTTATCTCCGTTAATATGGCTCTAATCGAGATTTGGAGGGATTTTAGGTGTCAAAATTTTTTTTCGAACAAAAACATGTCCCAACCTATAATTTTCAGGCTGGTGGGTATGAAAATCTTTAAATCGATTTATCTCCGTTAATATGGCTCTAATCGAGATTTGGAGGGATTTTAGGTGTCAAAATTTTTTTACGAACTAAAACATGTCCCAACCCATAATTTTCAGGCTGGCGAGTATGAAAATCTTTAAATCGATTTATCTCCGTTAATATGGCTCTAATCGAGATTTGGAGGTATTTTAGGTGTCAAAATTTTGTTTCGTAGAAAAACATGTCCTAACCCATAATTTTCAGGCTGGCGAGTATGAAAATCTTTAAATCGATTTATCTCCGTTAATAAGGCTCTAATCGAGATTTGGAGTGATTTTAGGTGTCAAAATTTTTTTACGTACAAAAACATGTCCCAACCCATAATTTTCAGGCTGGCGAGTATGAAAATCTTTAAATCGATTTATCTCCGTTAATATGGCTCTAATCGAGATTTGGAGGGATTTTAGGTGTCAAATTTTTTTTCGAACAAAAACATGTCCCAACCCATAATTTTCAGGCTGTTGGGTGTGAAAATCTTTAAATCGATTTATCTCCGTTAATATGGCTCTAATCGAGATTTGGAGGGATTTTAGGTGTCAAAATTTTTTACGAACAAAAACATGTCCCAACCCATAATTTTCAGGCTGTTGGGTGTGAAAATCTTTAAATCGATTTATCTCCGTTAATATGGCTCTAATCGAGATTTGGAGGGATTTTAGGTGTCAAAATTTTTTTACGAACAAAAACATGTCCCAACCCATAATTTTCAGGCTGGCGAGTATGAAAATCTTTAAATCGATTTATCTCCGTTAATATGGCTCTAATCGAGATTTGGAGGGATTTTAGGTGTCAAAATTTTTTTACGTACAAAAACATGTCCCAACCCATAATTTTCAGGCTGGCGAGTATGAAATTTTTTATATCGATTTATCTCCGTTAATATGGCTCTAATCGAGGTGTCAAAATTTTTTTCGAACAAAAACATGTCCCAACCCTTAATTTTCAGGCTGTTGGGTGTGAAAATCTTTAAATCGATTTATCTCCGTTAATATTGCTCTAATCGAGATTTGGAGTGATTTTAGGTGTCAAAATTTTTTTTCGAACAAAAACATGTCCCAACCTATAATTTTCAGGCTGGTGGGTATGAAAATCTTTAAATCGATTTATCTCCGTTAATATGGCTCTAATCGAGATTTGGAGGGATTTTAGGTGTCAAATTTTTTTTTCGAACAAAAACATGTCCCAACCCTTAATTTTCAAGCTGTTGGGTGTGAAAATCTTTAAATCGATTTATCTCCGTTAATATTGCTCTAATCGAGATTTGGAGGGATTTTAGGTGTCAAAATTTTTTTTCGAACAAAAACATGTCCCAACCTATAATTTTCAGGCTGGTGGGTATGAAAATCTTTAAATCGATTTATCTCCGTTAATATGGCTCTAATCGAGATTTGGAGGGATTTTAGGTGTCAAAATTTTTTTACGAACTAAAACATGTCCCAACCCATAATTTTCAGGCTGGCGAGTATGAAAATCTTTAAATCGATTTATCTCCGTTAATATGGCTCTAATCGAGATTTGGAGGTATTTTAGGTGTCAAAAATTTTTGTCGTACAAAAACATGTCCCAACCCATAATTTTCAGGCTGGTGGTTATGAAAATCTTTAAATCGATTTATCTCCGTTAATATCGAGATTTGGAGGGATTTTAGGTGTCAAAATTTTTTTACGAACAAAAACATGTCCTAACCCATAATTTTCAGGCTGGCGAGTATGAAAATCTTTAAATCGATTTATCTCCGTTAATATGGCTCTAATCGAGATTTGGAGGGATTTTAGGTGTCAAAATTTTTTTACGAACAAAAACATGTCCCAACCCATAATTTTCAGGCTGGCGAGTATGAAAATCTTTAAATCGATTTATCTCCGTTAATATGGCTCTAATCGAGATTTGGAGGGATTTTAGGTGTCAAAATTTTTTTACGTACAAAAACATGTCCCAACCCATAATTTTCAGGCTGGCGAGTATGAAAATCTTTAAATCGATTTATCTCCGTTAATATGGCTCTAATCGAGATTTGGAGGGATTTTAGGTGTCAAAATTTTTTTTCGAACAAAAACATGTCCCAACCCTTAATTTTCAGGCTGTTGGGTGTGAAAATCTTTAAATCGATTTATCTCCGTTAATATGGCTCTAATCGAGATTTGGAGGGATTTTAGGTGTCAAAATTTTTTTTCGAACAAAAACATGTCCCAACCTATAATTTTCAGGCTGGTGGGTATGAAAATCTTTAAATCGATTTATCTCCGTTAATATGGCTCTAATCGAGATTTGGAGGGATTTTAGGTGTCAAATTTTTTTTACGAACAAAAACATGTCCCAACCCATAATTTTCAGGCTGGCGAGTATGAAAATCTTTAAATCGATTTATCTCCGTTAATATGGCTCTAATCGAGATTTGGAGGTATTTTAGGTGTCAAAATTTTGTTTCGTAGAAAAACATGTCCTAACCCATAATTTTCAGGCTGGCGAGTATGAAAATCTTTAAATCGATTTATCTCCGTTAATATCGAGATTTGGAGGGATTTTAGGTGTCAAATTTTTTTTACGAACAAAAACATGTCCCAACCCATAATTTTCAGGCTGGCGAGTATGAAAATCTTTAAATCGATTTATCTCCGTTAATATGGCTCTAATCGAGATTTGGAGGTATTTTAGGTGTCAAAATTTTGTTTCGTAGAAAAACATGTCCTAACCCATAATTTTCAGGCTGGCGAGTATGAAAATCTTTAAATCGATTTATCTCCGTTAATATCGAGATTTGGAGGGATTTTAGGTGTCAAAATTTTTTTACGAACAAAAACATGTCCTAACCCATAATTTTCAGGCTGGCGAGTATGAAAATCTTTAAATCGATTTATCTCCGTTAATATGGCTCTAATCGAGATTTGGAGGGATTTTAGGTGTCAAAATTTTTTTACGAACAAAAACATGTCCCAACCCATAATTTTCAGGCTGGCGAGTATGAAAATCTTTAAATCGATTTATCTCCGTTAATATGGCTCTAATCGAGATTTGAAGGGATTTTAGGTGTCAAAATTTTTTTACGTACAAAAACATGTCCCAACCCATAATTTTCAGGCTGGCGAGTATGAAAATCTTTAAATCGATTTATCTCCGTTAATATGGCTCTAATCGAGATTTGGAGGGATTTTAGGTGTCAAAATTTTTTTTCGAACAAAAACATGTCCCAACCCATAATTTTCAGGCTGGTGGGTATGAAAATCTTTAAATCGATTTATCTCCGTTAATATGGCTCTAATCGAGATTTGGAGGGATTTTAGGTGTCAAAATTTTTTTACGAACTAAAACATGTCCCAACCCATAATTTTCAGGCTGGCGAGTATGAAAATCTTTAAATCGTTTTATCTCCGTTAATATGGCTCTAATCGAGATTTGGAGTGATTTTAGGTGTCAAAATTTTTTTTCGTACAAGAACATGTCCCAACCCATAATTTTCAGCCTGGCGAGTATGAAAATCTTTAAATCGATTTATCTCCGTTAATATGGCTCTAATCGAGATTTGGAGGTATTTTAGGTGTCAAAATTTTGTTTCGTAGAAAAACATGTCCTAACCCATAATTTTCAGGCTGGCGAGTATGAAAATCTTTAAATCGATTTATCTCCGTTAATATGGCTCTAATCGAGATTTGGAGGGATTTTAGGTGTCAAAATTTTTTTACGTACAAAAACATGTCCCAACCCATAATTTTCAGGCTGGCGAGTATGAAAATCTTTAAATCGATTTATCTCCGTTAATATGGCTCTAATCGAGATTTGGAGGGATTTTAGGTGTCAAAATTTTTTTACGTACAAAAACATGTCCCAACCCATAATTTTCAGGCTGGCGAGTATGAAAATCTTTAAATCGATTTATCTCCGTTAATATGGCTCTAATCGAGGTGTCAAAATTTTTTTCGAACAAAAACATGTCCCAACCCATAATTTTCAGGCTGTTGGGTGTGAAAATCTTTAAATCGATTTATCTCCGTTAATATGGCTCTAATCGAGATTTGGAGGGATTTTAGGTGTCAAAATTTTTTTTCGAACAAAAACATGTCCCAACCTATAATTTTCAGGCTGGTGGGTATGAAAATCTTTAAATCGATTTATCTCCGTTAATATGGCTCTAATCGAGATTTGGAGGGATTTTAGGTGTCAAAATTTTTTTACGAACTAAAACATGTCCCAACCCATAATTTTCAGGCTGGCGAGTATGAAAATCTTTAAATCGATTTATCTCCGTTAATATGGCTCTAATCGAGATTTGGAGTGATTTTAGGTGTCAAAATTTTTTTACGAACTAAAACATGTCCCAACCCATAATTTTCAGGCTGGCTAGTATGAAAATCTTTAAATCGATTTATCTCCGTTAATATGGCTCTAATCGAGATTTGGAGGGATTTTAGGTGTCAAAATTTTTTTACGAACAAAAACATGTCCCAACCCATAATTTTCAGGCTGGCGAGTATGAAAATCTTTAAATCGATTTATCTCCGTTAATATGGCTCTAATCGAGATTTGGAGGGATTTTAGGTGTCAAAATTTTTTTACGAACAAAAACATGTCCCAACCCATAATTTTCAGGCTGGCGAGTATGAAAATCTTTAAATCGATTTATCTCCGTTAATATGGCTCTAATCGAGATTTGGAGGGATTTTAGGTGTCAAAATTTTTTTACGTACAAAAACATGTCCCAACCCATAATTTTCAGGCTGGCGAGTATGAAAATCTTTAAATCGATTTATCTCCGTTAATATGGCTCTAATCGAGGTGTCAAAATTTTTTTCGAACAAAAACATGTCCCAACCCATAATTTTCAGGCTGTTGGGTGTGAAAATCTTTAAATCGATTTATCTCCGTTAATATGGCTCTAATCGAGATTTGGAGGGATTTTAGGTGTCAAAATTTTTTTTTCGAACTAAAACATGTCCCAACCCATAATTTTCAGGCTGGCGAGTATGAAAATCTTTAAATCGATTTATCTCCGTTAATATGGCTCTAATCGAGATTTGGAGATATTTTAGGTGTCAAAATTTTGTTTCGTAGAAAAACATGTCCTAACCCATAATTTTCAGGCTGGCGAGTATGAAAATCTTTAAATCGATTTATCTCCGTTAATATGGCTCTAATCGAGATTTGGAGGTATTTTAGGTGTCCAAATTTTGTTTCGTAGAAAAACATGTCCTAACCCATAATTTTCAGGCTGGCGAGTATGAAAATCTTTAAATCGATTTATCTCCGTTAATATGGCTCTAATCGAGATTTGGAGGGATTTTAGGTGTCAAAATTTTTTTTACGTACAAAAACATGTCCCAACCCATAATTTTCAGGCTGGCGAGTATGAAAATCTTTAAATCGATTTATCTCCGTTAATATGGCTCTAATCGAGATTTGGAGGGATTTTAGGTGTCAACATTTTTTTACGTACAAAAACATGTCCCAACCTATAATTTTCAGGCTGGCGAGTATGAAAATCTTTAAATCGATTTATCTCCGTTAATATGGCTCTAATCGAGGTGTCAAAATTTTTTTCGAACAAAAACATGTCCCAACCTATAATTTTCAGGCTGGTGGGTATGAAAATCTTTAAATCGATTTATCTCCGTTAATATGGCTCTAATCGAGATTTGGAGGGATTTTAGGTGTCAAAATTTTTTTACGAACTAAAACATGTCCCAACCCATAATTTTCAGGCTGGCGAGTATGAAAATCTTTAAATCGATTTATCTCCGTTAATATGGCTCTAATCGAGATTTGGAGGTATGTTAGGTGTCAAAATTTTGTTTCGTAGAAAAACATGTCCTAACCCATAATTTTCAGGCTGGCGAGTATGAAAATCTTTAAATCGATTTATCTCCGTTAATATGGCTCTAATCGAGATTTGGAGGTATTTTAGGTGTCAAAATTTTGTTTCGTAGAAAAACATGTCCTAACCCATAATTTTCAGGCTGGCGAGTATGAAAATCTTTAAATCGATTTATCTCCGTTAATATGGCTCTAATCGAGATTTGGAGGGATTTTAGGTGTCAAAATTTTTTTACGAACAAAAACATGTCCCAACCCATAATTTTCAGGCTGGCGAGTATGAAAATCTTTAAATCGATTTATCTCCGTTAATATGGCTCTAATCGAGATTTGGAGGGATTTTAGGTGTCAAAATTTTTTTACGTACAAAAACATGTCCCAACCCATAATTTTCAGGCTGGCGAGTATGAAAATCTTTAAATCGATTTATCTCCGTTAATATGGCTCTAATCGAGGTGTCAAAATTTTTTTCGAACAAAAACATGTCCCAACCTATAATTTTCAGGCTGGTGGGTATGAAAATCTTTAAATCGATTTATCTCCGTTAATATGGCTCTAATCGAGATTTGGAGGGATTTTAGGTGTCAAAATTTTTTTACGAACTAAAACATGTCCCAACCCATAATTTTCAGGCTGGCGAGTATGAAAATCTTTAAATCGATTTATCTCCGTTAATATGGCTCTAATCGAGATTTGGAGGGATTTTAGGTGTCAAAATTTTTTTACGTTCAAAAACATGTCCCAAACCATAATTTTCAGGCTGGCGAGTATGAAAATCTTTAAATCGATTTATCTCCGTTAATATGGCTCTAATCGAGATTTGGAGGGATTTTAGGTGTCAAAATTTTTTTACGAACAAAAACATGTCCCAACCCATAATTTTCAGGCTGGCGAGTATGAAAATCTTTAAATCGATTTATCTCCGTTAATATGGCTCTAATCGAGATTTGGAGGGATTTTAGGTGTCAAAATTTTGTTTCGTAGAAAACCATGTCCCAACCCATAATTTTCAGGCTGTTGGGTGTGAAAATCTTTAAATCGATTTATCTCCGTTAATATGGCTCTAATCGAGATTTGGAGGTATTTTAGGTGTCAAAATTTTGTTTCGTAGAAAAACATGTCCTAACCCATAATTTTCAGGCTGGCGAGTATGAAAATCTTTAAATCGATTTATCTCCGTTAATATGGCTCTAATCGAGATTTGGAGGTATTTTAGGTGTCAAAATTTTTTTACGAACTAAAACATGTCCCAACCCATAATTTTCAGGCTGGCGAGTATGAAAATCTTTAAATCGATTTATCTCCGTTAATATGGCTCTAATCGAGATTTGGAGGGATTTTAGGTGTCAAAATTTTTTTTACGTACAAAAACATGTCCCAACCCATAATTTTCAGGCTGGCGAGTATGAAAATCTTTAAATCGATTTATCTCCGTTAATATGGCTCTAATCGAGATTTGGAGGGATTTTAGGTGTCAAAATTTTTTTACGTACAAAAACATGTCCCAACCCATAATTTTCAGGCTGGCGAGTATGAAAATCTTTAAATCGATTTATCTCCGTTAATATGGCTCTAATCGAGATTTGGAGGGATTTTAGGTGTCAAAATTTTTTTACGAACAAAAACATGTCCCAACCCATAATTTTCAGGCTGGCGAGTATGAAAATCTTTAAATCGATTTATCTCCGTTAATATGGCTCTAATCGAGATTTGGAGGGATTTTAGGTGTCAAAATTTTGTTTCGTAGAAAACCATGTCCCAACCCATAATTTTCAGGCTGTTGGGTGTGAAAATCTTTAAATCGATTTATCTCCGTTAATATGGCTCTAATCGAGATTTGGAGGTATTTTAGGTGTCAAAATTTTGTTTCGTAGAAAAACATGTCCTAACCCATAATTTTCAGGCTGGCGAGTATGAAAATCTTTAAATCGATTTATCTCCGTTAATATGGCTCTAATCGAGATTTGGAGGGATTTTAGGTGTCAAAATTTTTTTACGAACAAAAACATGTCCCAACCCATAATTTTCAGGCTGGCGAGTATGAAAATCTTTAAATCGATTTATCTCCGTTAATATGGCTCTAATCGAGATTTGGAGGGATTTATGGTGTCAAAATTTTTTTACGAACAAAAACATGTCCCAACCCATAATTTTCAGGCTGTTGGGTGTGAAAATTTTTAAATCGATTTATCTCCGTTAATATGGCTCTAATCGAGATTTGGAGGGATTTAAGGTGTCAAAATTTTGTTTCGTACAAAAACATGTCCCAACCCATAATTTTCAGGCTGGCGAGTATGAAAATCTTTAAATCGATTTATCTCCGTTAATATGGCTCTAATCGAGATTTGGAGGGATTTTAGGTGTCAAAATTTTTTTACGAACAAAAACATGTCCCAACCCATAATTTTCAGGCTGGCGAGTATGAAAATCTTTAAATCGATTTATCTCCGTTAATATGGCTCTAATCGAGATTTGGAGTGATTTTAGGTGTCAAAATTTTTTTTCGTACAAGAACATGTCCCAACCCATAATTTTCAGGCTGGCGAGTATGAAAATCTTTAAATCGATTTATCTCCGTTAATATGGCTCTAATCGAGATTTGGAGGGATTTTAGGTGTCAAAATTTTTTTACGAACAAAAACATGTCCCAACCCATAATTTTCAGGCTGGCGAGTATGAAAATCTTTAAATCGATTTATCTCCGTTAATATGGCTCCAATCGAGATTTGGATTGATTTTAGGTGTCAAAATTTTTTTTCGTACAAGAACATGTCCCAACCCATAATTTTCAGGCTGGCGAGTATGAAAATCTTTAAATCGATTTATCTCCGTTAATATGGCTCCAATCGAGATTTGGATTGATTTTAGGTGTCAAAATTTTTTTTCGTACAAGAACATGTCCCAACCCATAATTTTCAGGCTGGCGAGTATGAAAATCTTTAAATCGATTTATCTCCGTTAATATGGCTCCAATCGAGATTTGGATTGATTTTAGGTGTCAAAATTTTTTTTCGTACAAGAACATGTCCCAACCCATAATTTTCAGGCTGGCGAGTATGAAAATCTTTAAATCGATTTATCTCCGTTAATATGGCTCCAATCGAGATTTGGATTGATTTTAGGTGTCAAAATTTTTTTTCGTACAAGAACATGTCCCAACCCATAATTTTCAGGCTGGCGAGTATGAAAATCTTTAAATCGATTTATCTCCGTTAATATGGCTCTAATCGAGATTTGGAGTGATTTTAGGTGTCAAAATTTTTTTTCGTACAAGAACATGTCCCAACCCATAATTTTCAGGCTGGCGAGTATGAAAATCTTTAAATCGATTTATCTCCGTTAATATGGCTCTAATCGAGATTTGGAGGGATTTTAGGTGTCAAAATTTTTTTACGAACAAAAACATGTCCCAACCCATAATTTTCAGGCTGGCGAGTATGAAAATCTTTAAATCGATTTATCTCCGTTAATATGGCTCCAATCGAGATTTGGATTGATTTTAGGTGTCAAAATTTTTTTTCGTACAAGAACATGTCCCAACCCATAATTTTCAGGCTGGCGAGTATGAAAATCTTTAAATCGATTTATCTCCGTTAATATGGCTCTAATCGAGATTTGGAGGGATTTTAGGTGTCAAAATTTTTTTACGAACAAAAACATGTCCCAACCCATAATTTTCAGGCTGTTGGGTGTGAAAATCTTTAAATCGATTTATCTCCGTTAATATGGCTCTAATCGAGATTTGGAGGGATTTAAGGTGTCAAAATTTTGTTTCGAACAAAAACATGTCCCAACCCATAATTTTCAGGCTGGCGAGTATGAAAATCTTTAAATCGATTTATCTCCGTTAATATGGCTCTAATCGAGATTTGGAGTGATTTTAGGTGTCAAAATTTTTTTACGAACAAAAACATGTCCCAACCCATAATTTTCAGGCTGGCGAGTATGAAAATCTTTAAATCGATTTATCTCCGTTAATATGGCTCTAATCGAGATTTGGAGTGATTTTAGGTGTCAAAATTTTTTTTCGTACAAGAACATGTCCCAACCCATAATTTTCAGGCTGGCGAGTATGAAAATCTTTAAATCGATTTATCTCCGTTAATATGGCTCTAATCGAGATTTGGAGTGATTTTAGGTGTCAAAATTTTTTTTCGTACAAGAACATGTCCCAACCCATAATTTTCAGGCTGGCGAGTATGAAAATCTTTAAATCGATTTATCTCCGTTAATATGGCTCTAATCGAGATTTGGAGGTATTTTAGGTGTCAAAATTTTGTTTCGTAGAAAAACATGTCCTAACCCATAATTTTCAGGCTGGCGAGTATGAAAATCTTTAAATCGATTTATCTCCGTTAATATGGCTCTAATCGAGATTTGGAGGGATTTTAGGTGTCAAAATTTTTTTACGTACAAAAACATGTCCCAACCCATAATTTTCAGGCTGGCGAGTATGAAAATCTTTAAATCGATTTATCTCCGTTAATATGGCTCTAATCGAGATTTGGAGGTATTTTAGGTGTCAAAATTTTGTTTCGTAGAAAAACATGTCCTAACCCATAATTTTCAGGCTGGCGAGTATGAAAATCTTTAAATCGATTTATCTCCGTTAATATGGCTCTAATCGAGATTTGGAGGGATTTTAGGTGTCAAAATTTTTTTACGAACAAAAACATGTCCCAACCCATAATTTTCAGGCTGGCGAGTATGAAAATCTTTAAATCGATTTATCTCCGTTAATATGGCTCTAATCGAGATTTGGAGTGATTTTAGGTGTCAAAATTTTTTTTCGTACAAGAACATGTCCCAACCCATAATTTTCAGGCTGGCGAGTATGAAAATCTTTAAATCGATTTATCTCCGTTAATATGGCTCTAATCGAGATTTGGAGGTATTTTAGGTGTCAAAATTTTGTTTCGTAGAAAAACATGTCCTAACCCATAATTTTCAGGCTGGCGAGTATGAAAATCTTTAAATCGATTTATCTCCGTTAATATGGCTCTAATCGAGATTTGGAGGGATTTTAGGTGTCAAAATTTTTTTACGTACAAAAACATGTCCCAACCCATAATTTTCAGGCTGGCGAGTATGAAAATCTTTAAATCGATTTATCTCCGTTAATATGGCTCTAATCGAGATTTGGAGTGATTTTAGGTGTCAAAATTTTTTTACGAACAAAAACATGTCCCAACCCATAATTTTCAGGCTGGCGAGTATGAAAATCTTTAAATCGATTTATCTCCGTTAATATGGCTCTAATCGAGATTTGGAGTGATTTTAGGTGTCAAAATTTTTTTTCGTACAAGAACATGTCCCAACCCATAATTTTCAGGCTGGCGAGTATGAAAATCTTTAAATCGATTTATCTCCGTTAATATGGCTCTAATCGAGATTTGGAGGTATTTTAGGTGTCAAAATTTTGTTTCGTAGAAAAACATGTCCTAACCCATAATTTTCAGGCTGGCGAGTATGAAAATCTTTAAATCGATTTATCTCCGTTAATATGGCTCTAATCGAGATTTGGAGGGATTTTAGGTGTCAAAATTTTTTTACGTACAAAAACATGTCCCAACCCATAATTTTCAGGCTGGCGAGTATGAAAATCTTTAAATCGATTTATCTCCGTTAATATGGCTCTAATCGAGATTTGGAGTGATTTTAGGTGTCAAAATTTTTTTACGAACAAAAACATGTCCCAACCCATAATTTTCAGGCTGGCGAGTATGAAAATCTTTAAATCGATTTATCTCCGTTAATATGGCTCTAATCGAGATTTGGAGTGATTTTAGGTGTCAAAATTTTTTTTCGTACAAGAACATGTCCCAACCCATAATTTTCAGGCTGGCGAGTATGAAAATCTTTAAATCGATTTATCTCCGTTAATATGGCTCTAATCGAGATTTGGAGGTATTTTAGGTGTCAAAATTTTGTTTCGTAGAAAAACATGTCCTAACCCATAATTTTCAGGCTGGCGAGTATGAAAATCTTTAAATCGATTTATCTCCGTTAATATGGCTCTAATCGAGATTTGGAGGGATTTTAGGTGTCAAAATTTTTTTACGTACAAAAACATGTCCCAACCCATAATTTTCAGGCTGGCGAGTATGAAAATCTTTAAATCGATTTATCTCCGTTAATATGGCTCTAATCGAGATTTGGAGTGATTTTAGGTGTCAAAATTTTTTTACGAACAAAAACATGTCCCAACCCATAATTTTCAGGCTGGCGAGTATGAAAATCTTTAAATCGATTTATCTCCGTTAATATGGCTCTAATCGAGATTTGGAGTGATTTTAGGTGTCAAAATTTTTTTTCGTACAAGAACATGTCCCAACCCATAATTTTCAGGCTGGCGAGTATGAAAATCTTTAAATCGATTTATCTCCGTTAATATGGCTCTAATCGAGATTTGGAGGTATTTTAGGTGTCAAAATTTTGTTTCGTAGAAAAACATGTCCTAACCCATAATTTTCAGGCTGGCGAGTATGAAAATCTTTAAATCGATTTATCTCCGTTAATATGGCTCTAATCGAGATTTGGAGGGATTTTAGGTGTCAAAATTTTTTTACGAACAAAAACATGTCCCAACCCATAATTTTCAGGCTGGCGAGTATGAAAATCTTTAAATCGATTTATCTCCGTTAATATGGCTCTAATCGAGATTTGGAGTGATTTTAGGTGTCAAAATTTTTTTACGAACAAAAACATGTCCCAACCCATAATTTTCAGGCTGGCGAGTATGAAAATCTTTAAATCGATTTATCTCCGTTAATATGGCTCTAATCGAGATTTGGAGTGATTTTAGGTGTCAAAATTTTTTTTCGTACAAGAACATGTCCCAACCCATAATTTTCAGGCTGGCGAGTATGAAAATCTTTAAATCGATTTATCTCCGTTAATATGGCTCTAATCGAGATTTGGAGGTATTTTAGGTGTCAAAATTTTGTTTCGTAGAAAAACATGTCCTAACCCATAATTTTCAGGCTGGCGAGTATGAAAATCTTTAAATCGATTTATCTCCGTTAATATGGCTCTAATCGAGATTTGGAGGGATTTTAGGTGTCAAAATTTTTTTACGTACAAAAACATGTCCCAACCCATAATTTTCAGGCTGGCGAGTATGAAAATCTTTAAATCGATTTATCTCCGTTAATATGGCTCTAATCGAGATTTGGAGGTATTTTAGGTGTCAAAATTTTGTTTCGTAGAAAAACATGTCCTAACCCATAATTTTCAGGCTGGCGAGTATGAAAATCTTTAAATCGATTTATCTCCGTTAATATGGCTCTAATCGAGATTTGGAGGGATTTTAGGTGTCAAAATTTTTTTACGAACAAAAACATGTCCCAACCCATAATTTTCAGGCTGGCGAGTATGAAAATCTTTAAATCGATTTATCTCCGTTAATATGGCTCTAATCGAGATTTGGAGGTATTTTAGGTGTCAAAATTTTGTTTCGTAGAAAAACATGTCCTAACCCATAATTTTCAGGCTGGCGAGTATGAAAATCTTTAAATCGATTTATCTCCGTTAATATGGCTCTAATCGAGATTTGGAGGGATTTTAGGTGTCAAAATTTTTTTACGTACAAAAACATGTCCCAACCCATAATTTTCAGGCTGGCGAGTATGAAAATCTTTAAATCGATTTATCTCCGTTAATATGGCTCTAATCGAGATTTGGAGGGATTTTAGGTGTCAAAATTTTTTTACGTACAAAAACATGTCCCAACCCATAATTTTCAGGCTGGCGAGTATGAAAATCTTTAAATCGATTTATCTCCGTTAATATGGCTCTAATCGAGGTGTCAAAATTTTTTTCGAACAAAAACATGTCCCAACCTATAATTTTCAGGCTGTTGGGTGTGAAAATCTTTAAATCGATTTATCTCCGTTAATATGGCTCTAATCGAGATTTGGAGGGATTTTAGGTGTCAAAATTTTTTTTCGAACAAAAACATGTCCCAACCTATAATTTTCAGGCTGGTGGGTATGAAAATCTTTAAATCGATTTATCTCCGTTAATATGGCTCTAATCGAGATTTGGAGGGATTTTAGGTGTCAAAATTTTTTTACGAACTAAAACATGTCCCAACCCATAATTTTCAGGCTGGCGAGTATGAAAATCTTTAAATCGATTTATCTCCGTTAATATGGCTCTAATCGAGATTTGGAGTGATTTTAGGTGTCAAAATTTTTTTACGAACTAAAACATGTCCCAACCCATAATTTTCAGGCTGGCTAGTATGAAAATCTTTAAATCGATTTATCTCCGTTAATATGGCTCTAATCGAGATTTGGAGGGATTTTAGGTGTCAAAATTTTTTTACGAACAAAAACATGTCCCAACCCATAATTTTCAGGCTGGCGAGTATGAAAATCTTTAAATCGATTTATCTCCGTTAATATGGCTCTAATCGAGATTTGGAGGGATTTTAGGTGTCAAAATTTTTTTACGAACAAAAACATGTCCCAACCCATAATTTTCAGGCTGGCGAGTATGAAAATCTTTAAATCGATTTATCTCCGTTAATATGGCTCTAATCGAGATTTGGAGGGATTTTAGGTGTCAAAATTTTTTTACGTACAAAAACATGTCCCAACCCATAATTTTCAGGCTGGCGAGTATGAAAATCTTTAAATCGATTTATCTCCGTTAATATGGCTCTAATCGAGGTGTCAAAATTTTTTTCGAACAAAAACATGTCCCAACCCATAATTTTCAGGCTGTTGGGTGTGAAAATCTTTAAATCGATTTATCTCCGTTAATATGGATCTAATCGAGATTTGGAGGGATTTTAGGTGTCAAAATTTTTTTTCGAACTAAAACATGTCCCAACCCATAATTTTCAGGCTGGCGAGTATGAAAATCTTTAAATCGATTTATCTCCGTTAATATGGCTCTAATCGAGATTTGGAGATATTTTAGGTGTCAAAATTTTGTTTCGTAGAAAAACATGTCCTAACCCATAATTTTCAGGCTGGCGAGTATGAAAATCTTTAAATCGATTTATCTCCGTTAATATGGCTCTAATCGAGATTTGGAGGTATTTTAGGTGTCCAAATTTTGTTTCGTAGAAAAACATGTCCTAACCCATAATTTTCAGGCTGGCGAGTATGAAAATCTTTAAATCGATTTATCTCCGTTAATATGGCTCTAATCGAGATTTGGAGGGATTTTAGGTGTCAAAATTTTTTTTACGTACAAAAACATGTCCCAACCCATAATTTTCAGGCTGGCGAGTATGAAAATCTTTAAATCGATTTATCTCCGTTAATATGGCTCTAATCGAGATTTGGAGGGATTTTAGGTGTCAACATTTTTTTACGTACAAAAACATGTCCCAACCTATAATTTTCAGGCTGGCGAGTATGAAAATCTTTAAATCGATTTATCTCCGTTAATATGGCTCTAATCGAGGTGTCAAAATTTTTTTCGAACAAAAACATGTCCCAACCTATAATTTTCAGGCTGGTGGGTATGAAAATCTTTAAATCGATTTATCTCCGTTAATATGGCTCTAATCGAGATTTGGAGGGATTTTAGGTGTCAAAATTTTTTTACGAACTAAAACATGTCCCAACCCATAATTTTCAGGCTGGCGAGTATGAAAATCTTTAAATCGATTTATCTCCGTTAATATGGCTCTAATCGAGATTTGGAGGTATTTTAGGTGTCAAAATTTTGTTTCGTAGAAAAACATGTCCTAACCCATAATTTTCAGGCTGGCGAGTATGAAAATCTTTAAATCGATTTATCTCCGTTAATATGGCTCTAATCGAGATTTGGAGGTATTTTAGGTGTCAAAATTTTGTTTCGTAGAAAAACATGTCCTAACCCATAATTTTCAGGCTGGCGAGTATGAAAATCTTTAAATCGATTTATCTCCGTTAATATGGCTCTAATCGAGATTTGGAGGGATTTTAGGTGTCAAAATTTTTTTACGAACTAAAACATGTCCCAACCCATAATTTTCAGGCTGGCGAGTATGAAAATCTTTAAATCGATTTATCTCCGTTAATATGGCTCTAATCGAGATTTGGAGGGATTTTAGGTGTCAAAATTTTTTTACGTACAAAAACATGTCCCAACCCATAATTTTCAGGCTGGCGAGTATGAAAATCTTTAAATCGATTTATCTCCGTTAATATGGCTCTAATCGAGGTGTCAAAATTTTTTTCGAACAAAAACATGTCCCAACCTATAATTTTCAGGCTGGTGGGTATGAAAATCTTTAAATCGATTTATCTCCGTTAATATGGCTCTAATCGAGATTTGGAGGGATTTTAGGTGTCAAAATTTTTTTACGAACTAAAACATGTCCCAACCCATAATTTTCAGGCTGGCGAGTATGAAAATCTTTAAATCGATTTATCTCCGTTAATATGGCTCTAATCGAGATTTGGAGGGATTTTAGGTGTCAAAATTTTTTTACGTTCAAAAACATGTCCCAAACCATAATTTTCAGGCTGGCGAGTATGAAAATCTTTAAATCGATTTATCTCCGTTAATATGGCTCTAATCGAGATTTGGAGGGATTTTAGGTGTCAAAATTTTTTTACGAACAAAAACATGTCCCAACCCATAATTTTCAGGCTGGCGAGTATGAAAATCTTTAAATCGATTTATCTCCGTTAATATGGCTCTAATCGAGATTTGGAGGGATTTTAGGTGTCAAAATTTTTTTACGTACAAAAACATGTCCCAACCCATAATTTTCAGGCTGGCGAGTATGAAAATCTTTAAATCGATTTATCTCCGTTAATATGGCTCTAATCGAGGTGTCAAAATTTTTTTCGAACAAAAACATGTCCCAACCCATAATTTTCAGGCTGTTGGGTGTGAAAATCTTTAAATCGATTTATCTCCGTTAATATGGCTCTAATCGAGATTTGGAGGGATTTTAGGTGTCAAAATTTTTTTTCGAACTAAAACATGTCCCAACCCATAATTTTCAGGCTGGCGAGTATGAAAATCTTTAAATCGATTTATCTCCGTTAATATGGCTCTAATCGAGATTTGGAGATATTTTAGGTGTCAAAATTTTGTTTCGTAGAAAAACATGTCCTAACCCATAATTTTCAGGCTGGCGAGTATGAAAATCTTTAAATCGATTTATCTCCGTTAATATGGCTCTAATCGAGATTTGGAGGTATTTTAGGTGTCCAAATTTTGTTTCGTAGAAAAACATGTCCTAACCCATAATTTTCAGGCTGGCGAGTATGAAAATCTTTAAATCGATTTATCTCCGTTAATATGGCTCTAATCGAGATTTGGAGGGATTTTAGGTGTCAAAATTTTTTTTACGTACAAAAACATGTCCCAACCCATAATTTTCAGGCTGGCGAGTATGAAAATCTTTAAATCGATTTATCTCCGTTAATATGGCTCTAATCGAGATTTGGAGGGATTTTAGGTGTCAACATTTTTTTACGTACAAAAACATGTCCCAACCTATAATTTTCAGGCTGGCGAGTATGAAAATCTTTAAATCGATTTATCTCCGTTAATATGGCTCTAATCGAGGTGTCAAAATTTTTTTCGAACAAAAACATGTCCCAACCTATAATTTTCAGGCTGGTGGGTATGAAAATCTTTAAATCGATTTATCTCCGTTAATATGGCTCTAATCGAGATTTGGAGGGATTTTAGGTGTCAAAATTTTTTTACGAACTAAAACATGTCCCAACCCATAATTTTCAGGCTGGCGAGTATGAAAATCTTTAAATCGATTTATCTCCGTTAATATGGCTCTAATCGAGATTTGGAGGTATTTTAGGTGTCAAAATTTTGTTTCGTAGAAAAACATGTCCTAACCCATAATTTTCAGGCTGGCGAGTATGAAAATCTTTAAATCGATTTATCTCCGTTAATATGGCTCTAATCGAGATTTGGAGGGATTTTAGGTGTCAAAATTTTTTTACGAACTAAAACATGTCCCAACCCATAATTTTCAGGCTGGCGAGTATGAAAATCTTTAAATCGATTTATCTCCGTTAATATGGCTCTAATCGAGATTTGGAGGGATTTTAGGTGTCAAAATTTTTTTACGTACAAAAACATGTCCCAACCCATAATTTTCAGGCTGGCGAGTATGAAAATCTTTAAATCGATTTATCTCCGTTAATATGGCTCTAATCGAGGTGTCAAAATTTTTTTCGAACAAAAACATGTCCCAACCTATAATTTTCAGGCTGGTGGGTATGAAAATCTTTAAATCGATTTATCTCCGTTAATATGGCTCTAATCGAGATTTGGAGGGATTTTAGGTGTCAAAATTTTTTTACGAACTAAAACATGTCCCAACCCATAATTTTCAGGCTGGCGAGTATGAAAATCTTTAAATCGATTTATCTCCGTTAATATGGCTCTAATCGAGATTTGGAGGGATTTTAGGTGTCAAAATTTTTTTACGTTCAAAAACATGTCCCAAACCATAATTTTCAGGCTGGCGAGTATGAAAATCTTTAAATCGATTTATCTCCGTTAATATGGCTCTAATCGAGATTTGGAGGGATTTTAGGTGTCAAAATTTTTTTACGAACAAAAACATGTCCCAACCCATAATTTTCAGGCTGGCGAGTATGAAAATCTTTAAATCGATTTATCTCCGTTAATATGGCTCTAATCGAGATTTGGAGGGATTTTAGGTGTCAAAATTTTGTTTCGTAGAAAACCATGTCCCAACCCATAATTTTCAGGCTGTTGGGTGTGAAAATCTTTAAATCGATTTATCTCCGTTAATATGGCTCTAATCGAGATTTGGAGGTATTTTAGGTGTCAAAATTTTGTTTCGTAGAAAAACATGTCCTAACCCATAATTTTCAGGCTGGCGAGTATGAAAATCTTTAAATCGATTTATCTCCGTTAATATGGCTCTAATCGAGATTTGGAGGGATTTTAGGTGTCAAAATTTTTTTACGAACTAAAACATGTCCCAACCCATAATTTTCAGGCTGGCGAGTATGAAAATCTTTAAATCGATTTATCTCCGTTAATATGGCTCTAATCGAGATTTGGAGGGATTTTAGGTGTCAAAATTTTTTTTACGTACAAAAACATGTCCCAACCCATAATTTTCAGGCTGGCGAGTATGAAAATCTTTAAATCGATTTATCTCCGTTAATATGGCTCTAATCGAGATTTGGAGGGATTTTAGGTGTCAAAATTTTTTTACGTACAAAAACATGTCCCAACCCATAATTTTCAGGCTGGCGAGTATGAAAATCTTTAAATCGATTTATCTCCGTTAATATGGCTCTAATCGAGGTGTCAAAATTTTTTTCGAACAAAAACATGTCCCAACCTATAATTTTCAGGCTGGTGGGTATGAAAATCTTTAAATCGATTTATCTCCGTTAATATGGTTCTAATCGAGATTTGGAGGGATTTTAGGTGTCAAAATTTTTTTACGAACAAAAACATGTCCCAACCCATAATTTTCAGGCTGGCGAGTATGAAAATCTTTAAATCGATTTATCTCCGTTAATATGGCTCTAATCGAGATTTGGAGGGATTTATGGTGTCAAAATTTTTTTACGAACAAAAACATGTCCCAACCCATAATTTTCAGGCTGTTGGGTGTGAAAATTTTTAAATCGATTTATCTCCGTTAATATGGCTCTAATCGAGATTTGGAGGGATTTAAGGTGTCAAAATTTTGTTTCGTACAAAAACATGTCCCAACCCATAATTTTCAGGCTGGCGAGTATGAAAATCTTTAAATCGATTTATCTCCGTTAATATGGCTCTAATCGAGATTTGGAGGGATTTTAGGTGTCAAAATTTTTTTACGAACAAAAACATGTCCCAACCCATAATTTTCAGGCTGGCGAGTATGAAAATCTTTAAATCGATTTATCTCCGTTAATATGGCTCTAATCGAGATTTGGAGTGATTTTAGGTGTCAAAATTTTTTTTCGTACAAGAACATGTCCCAACCCATAATTTTCAGGCTGGCGAGTATGAAAATCTTTAAATCGATTTATCTCCGTTAATATGGCTCTAATCGAGATTTGGAGGGATTTTAGGTGTCAAAATTTTTTTACGAACAAAAACATGTCCCAACCCATAATTTTCAGGCTGGCGAGTATGAAAATCTTTAAATCGATTTATCTCCGTTAATATGGCTCCAATCGAGATTTGGATTGATTTTAGGTGTCAAAATTTTTTTTCGTACAAGAACATGTCCCAACCCATAATTTTCAGGCTGGCGAGTATGAAAATCTTTAAATCGATTTATCTCCGTTAATATGGCTCCAATCGAGATTTGGATTGATTTTAGGTGTCAAAATTTTTTTTCGTACAAGAACATGTCCCAACCCATAATTTTCAGGCTGGCGAGTATGAAAATTTTTAAATCGATTTATCTCCGTTAATATGGCTCTAATCGAGATTTGGAGGGATTTAAGGTGTCAAAATTTTGTTTCGTACAAAAACATGTCCCAACCCATAATTTTCAGGCTGGCGAGTATGAAAATCTTTAAATCGATTTATCTCCGTTAATATGGCTCTAATCGAGATTTGGAGTGATTTTAGGTGTCAAAATTTTTTTTCGTATAAGAACATGTCCCAACCCATAATTTTCAGGCTGGCGAGTATGAAAATCTTTAAATCGATTTATCTCCGTTAATATGGCTCTAATCGAGATTTGGAGGGATTTTAGGTGTCAAAATTTTTTTACGAACAAAAACATGTCCCAACCCATAATTTTCAGGCTGGCGAGTATGAAAATCTTTAAATCGATTTATCTCCGTTAATATGGCTCCAATCGAGATTTGGATTGATTTTAGGTGTCAAAATTTTTTTTCGTACAAGAACATGTCCCAACCCATAATTTTCAGGCTGGCGAGTATGAAAATCTTTAAATCGATTTATCTCCGTTAATATGGCTCTAATCGAGATTTGGAGGGATTTTAGGTGTCAAAATTTTTTTACGAACAAAAACATGTCCCAACCCATAATTTTCAGGCTGTTGGGTGTGAAAATCTTTAAATCGATTTATCTCCGTTAATATGGCTCTAATCGAGATTTGGAGGGATTTAAGGTGTCAAAATTTTGTTTCGAACAAAAACATGTCCCAACCCATAATTTTCAGGCTGGCGAGTATGAAAATCTTTAAATCGATTTATCTCCGTTAATATGGCTCTAATCGAGATTTGGAGGGATTTTAGGTGTCAAAATTTTTTTACGAACAAAAACATGTCCCAACCCATAATTTTCAGGCTGGCGAGTATGAAAATCTTTAAATCGATTTATCTCCGTTAATATGGCTCTAATCGAGATTTGGAGTGATTTTAGGTGTCAAAATTTTTTTTCGTACAAGAACATGTCCCAACCCATAATTTTCAGGCTGGCGAGTATGAAAATCTTTAAATCGATTTATCTCCGTTAATATGGCTCTAATCGAGATTTGGAGTGATTTTAGGTGTCAAAATTTTTTTCGTACAAGAACATGTCCCAACCCATAATTTTCAGGCTGGCGAGTATGAAAATCTTTAAATCGATTTATCTCCGTTAATATGGCTCTAATCGAGATTTGGAGGGATTTAAGGTGTCAAAATTTTGTTTCGTACAAAAACATGTCCCAACCCATAATTTTCAGGCTGGCGAGTATGAAAATCTTTAAATCGATTTATCTCCGTTAATATGGCTCTAATCGAGATTTGGAGTGATTTTAGGTGTCAAAATTTTTTTTCGTACAAGAACATGTCCCAACCCATAATTTTCAGGCTGGCGAGTATGAAAATCTTTAAATCGATTTATCTCCGTTAATATGGCTCTAATCGAGATTTGGAGGGATTTTAGGTGTCAAAATTTTTTTACGAACAAAAACATGTCCCAACCCATAATTTTCAGGCTGGCGAGTATGAAAATCTTTAAATCGATTTATCTCCGTTAATATGGCTCTAATCGAGATTTGGAGTGATTTTAGGTTTTAAAATTTTTTTTCGTACAAGAACATGTCCCAACCCATAATTTTCAGGCTGTTGGGTGTGAAAATTTTTAAATCGATTTATCTCCGTTAATATGGCTCTAATCGAGATTTGGAGGGATTTAAGGTGTCAAAATTTTGTTTCGTACAAAAACATGTCCCAACCCATAATTTTCAGGCTGGCGAGTATGAAAATCTTTAAATCGATTTATCTCCGTTAATATGGCTCTAATCGAGATTTGGAGTGATTTTAGGTGTCAAAATTTTTTTTCGTACAAGAACATGTCCCAACCCATAATTTTCAGGCTGGCGAGTATGAAAATCTTTAAATCGATTTATCTCCGTTAATATGGCTCTAATCGAGATTTGGAGGGATTTTAGGTGTCAAAATTTTTTTACGAACAAAAACATGTCCCAACCCATAATTTTCAGGCTGGCGAGTATGAAAATCTTTAAATCGATTTATCTCCGTTAATATGGCTCTAATCGAGATTTGGAGTGATTTTAGGTGTCAAAATTTTTTTTTCGTACAAGAACATGTCCCAACCCATAATTTTCAGGCTGGCGAGTATGAAAATCTTTAAATCGATTTATCTCCGTTAATATGGCTCTAATCGAGATTTGGAGGGATTTTAGGTGTCAAAATTTTTTTACGAACAAAAACATGTCCCAACCCATAATTTTCAGGCTGGCGAGTATGAAAATCTTTAAATCGATTTATCTCCGTTAATATGGCTCTAATCGAGATTTGGAGTGATTTTAGGTGTCAAAATTTTTTTTCGTACAAGAACATGTCCCAACCCATAATTTTCAGGCTGGCGAGTATGAAAATCTTTAAATCGATTTATCTCCGTTAATATGGCTCTAATCGAGATTTGGAGGGATTTTAGGTGTCAAAATTTTTTTACGAACAAAAACATGTCCCAACCCATAATTTTCAGGCTGGCGAGTATGAAAATCTTTAAATCGATTTATCTCCGTTAATATGGCTCCAATCGAGATTTGGATTGATTTTAGGTGTCAAAATTTTTTTTCGTACAAGAACATGTCCCAACCCATAATTTTCAGGCTGGCGAGTATGAAAATCTTTAAATCGATTTATCTCCGTTAATATGGCTCCAATCGAGATTTGGATTGATTTTAGGTGTCAAAATTTTTTTTCGTACAAGAACATGTCCCAACCCATAATTTTCAGGCTGGCGAGTATGAAAATCTTTAAATCGATTTATCTCCGTTAATATGGCTCTAATCGAGATTTGGAGTGATTTTAGGTGTCAAAATTTTTTTTCGTACAAGAACATGTCCCAACCCATAATTTTCAGGCTGGCGAGTATGAAAATCTTTAAATCGATTTATCTCCGTTAATATGGCTCTAATCGAGATTTGGAGGGATTTTAGGTGTCAAAATTTTTTTACGAACAAAAACATGTCCCAACCCATAATTTTCAGGCTGGCGAGTATGAAAATCTTTAAATCGATTTATCTCCGTTAATATGGCTCTAATCGAGATTTGGAGTGATTTTAGGTGTCAAAATTTTTTTTCGTACAAGAACATGTCCCAACCCATAATTTTCAGGCTGGCGAGTATGAAAATCTTTAAATCGATTTATCTCCGTTAATATGGCTCTAATCGAGATTTGGAGGGATTTTAGGTGTCAAAATTTTTTTACGAACAAAAACATGTCCCAACCCATAATTTTCAGGCTGGCGAGTATGAAAATCTTTAAATCGATTTATCTCCGTTAATATGGCTCTAATCGAGATTTGGAGTGATTTTAGGTGTCAAAATTTTTTTTCGTACAAGAACATGTCCCAACCCATAATTTTCAGGCTGGCGAGTATGAAAATCTTTAAATCGATTTATCTCCGTTAATATGGCTCTAATCGAGATTTGGAGGGATTTTAGGTGTCAAAATTTTTTTACGAACAAAAACATGTCCCAACCCATAATTTTCAGGCTGGCGAGTATGAAAATCTTTAAATCGATTTATCTCCGTTAATATGGCTCTAATCGAGATTTGGAGTGATTTTAGGTGTCAAAATTTTTTTTCGTACAAGAACATGTCCCAACCCATAATTTTCAGGCTGGCGAGTATGAAAATCTTTAAATCGATTTATCTCCGTTAATATGGCTCTAATCGAGATTTGGAGGGATTTTAGGTGTCAAAATTTTTTTACGAACAAAAACATGTCCCAACCCATAATTTTCAGGCTGGCGAGTATGAAAATCTTTAAATCGATTTATCTCCGTTAATATGGCTCCAATCGAGATTTGGATTGATTTTAGGTGTCAAAATTTTTTTTCGTACAAGAACATGTCCCAACCCATAATTTTCAGGCTGGCGAGTATGAAAATCTTTAAATCGATTTATCTCCGTTAATATGGCTCTAATCGAGATTTGGAGTGATTTTAGGTGTCAAAATTTTTTTTCGTACAAGAACATGTCCCAACCCATAATTTTCAGGCTGGCGAGTATGAAAATCTTTAAATCGATTTATCTCCGTTAATATGGCTCTAATCGAGATTTGGAGGGATTTTAGGTGTCAAAATTTTTTTACGAACAAAAACATGTCCCAACCCATAATTTTCAGGCTGGCGAGTATGAAAATCTTTAAATCGATTTATCTCCGTTAATATGGCTCTAATCGAGATTTGGAGTGATTTTAGGTGTCAAAATTTTTTTTCGTACAAGAACATGTCCCAACCCATAATTTTCAGGCTGGCGAGTATGAAAATCTTTAAATCGATTTATCTCCGTTAATATGGCTCTAATCGAGATTTGGAGGGATTTTAGGTGTCAAAATTTTTTTACGAACAAAAACATGTCCCAACCCATAATTTTCAGGCTGGCGAGTATGAAAATCTTTAAATCGATTTATCTCCGTTAATATGGCTCTAATCGAGATTTGGAGTGATTTTAGGTGTCAAAATTTTTTTTCGTACAAGAACATGTCCCAACCCATAATTTTCAGGCTGGCGAGTATGAAAATCTTTAAATCGATTTATCTCCGTTAATATGGCTCTAATCGAGATTTGGAGGGATTTTAGGTGTCAAAATTTTTTTACGAACAAAAACATGTCCCAACCCATAATTTTCAGGCTGGCGAGTATGAAAATCTTTAAATCGATTTATCTCCGTTAATATGGCTCTAATCGAGATTTGGAGGGATTTAAGGTGTCAAAATTTTTTTTCGTACAAGAACATGTCCCAACCCATAATTTTCAGGCTGGCGAGTATGAAAATCTTTAAATCGATTTATCTCCGTTAATATGGCTCTAATCGAGATTTGGAGGGATTTTAGGTGTCAAAATTTTTTTACGAACAAAAACATGTCCCAACCCATAATTTTCAGGCTGGCGAGTATGAAAATCTTTAAATCGATTTATCTCCGTTAATATGGCTCTAATCGAGATTTGGAGTGATTTTAGGTGTCAAAATTTTTTTTCGTACAAGAACATGTCCCAACCCATAATTTTCAGGCTGGCGAGTATGAAAATCTTTAAATCGATTTATCTCCGTTAATATGGCTCTAATCGAGATTTGGAGGGATTTTAGGTGTCAAAATTTTTTTACGAACAAAAACATGTCCCAACCCATAATTTTCAGGCTGGCGAGTATGAAAATCTTTAAATCGATTTATCTCCGTTAATATGGCTCCAATCGAGATTTGGATTGATTTTAGGTGTCAAAATTTTTTTTCGTACAAGAACATGTCCCAACCCATAATTTTCAGGCTGGCGAGTATGAAAATTTTTAAATCGATTTATCTCCGTTAATATGGCTCTAATCGAGATTTGGAGGGATTTAAGGTGTCAAAATTTTTTTTCGTACAAGAACATGTCCCAACCCATAATTTTCAGGCTGGCGAGTATGAAAATCTTTAAATCGATTTATCTCCGTTAATATGGCTCTAATCGAGATTTGGAGGGATTTTAGGTGTCAAAATTTTTTTACGAACAAAAACATGTCCCAACCCATAATTTTCAGGCTGGCGAGTATGAAAATCTTTAAATCGATTTATCTCCGTTAATATGGCTCTAATCGAGATTTGGAGTGATTTTAGGTTTTAAAATTTTTTTTCGTACAAGAACATGTCCCAACCCATAATTTTCAGGCTGTTGGGTGTGAAAATTTTTGAATCGATTTATCTCCGTTAATATGGCTCTAATCGAGATTTGGAGGGATTTAAGGTGTCAAAATTTTGTTTCGTACAAAAACATGTCCCAACCCATAATTTTCAGGCTGGCGAGTATGAAAATCTTTAAATCGATTTATCTCCGTTAATATGGCTCTAATCGAGATTTGGAGTGATTTTAGGTGTCAAAATTTTTTTTCGTACAAGAACATGTCCCAACCCATAATTTTCAGGCTGGCGAGTATGAAAATCTTTAAATCGATTTATCTCCGTTAATATGGCTCTAATCGAGATTTGGAGGGATTTTAGGTGTCAAAATTTTTTTACGAACAAAAACATGTCCCAACCCATAATTTTCAGGCTGGCGAGTATGAAAATCTTTAAATCGATTTATCTCCGTTAATATGGCTCTAATCGAGATTTGGAGTGATTTTAGGTGTCAAAATTTTTTTTCGTACAAGAACATGTCCCAACCCATAATTTTCAGGCTGGCGAGTATGAAAATCTTTAAATCGATTTATCTCCGTTAATATGGCTCTAATCGAGATTTGGAGGGATTTTAGGTGTCAAAATTTTTTTACGAACAAAAACATGTCCCAACCCATAATTTTCAGGCTGGCGAGTATGAAAATCTTTAAATCGATTTATCTCCGTTAATATGGCTCTAATCGAGATTTGGAGTGATTTTAGGTGTCAAAATTTTTTTTCGTACAAGAACATGTCCCAACCCATAATTTTCAGGCTGGCGAGTATGAAAATCTTTAAATCGATTTATCTCCGTTAATATGGCTCTAATCGAGATTTGGAGGGATTTTAGGTGTCAAAATTTTTTTACGAACAAAAACATGTCCCAACCCATAATTTTCAGGCTGGCGAGTATGAAAATCTTTAAATCGATTTATCTCCGTTAATATGGCTCCAATCGAGATTTGGATTGATTTTAGGTGTCAAAATTTTTTTTCGTACAAGAACATGTCCCAACCCATAATTTTCAGGCTGGCGAGTATGAAAATCTTTAAATCGATTTATCTCCGTTAATATGGCTCTAATCGAGATTTGGAGTGATTTTAGGTGTCAAAATTTTTTTTCGTACAAGAACATGTCCCAACCCATAATTTTCAGGCTGGCGAGTATGAAAATCTTTAAATCGATTTATCTCCGTTAATATGGCTCTAATCGAGATTTGGAGTGATTTTAGGTGTCAAAATTTTTTTTCGTACAAGAACATGTCCCAACCCATAATTTTCAGGCTGTTGGGTGTGAAAATTTTTAAATCGATTTATCTCCGTTAATATGGCTCTAATCGAGATTTGGAGGGATTTAAGGTGTCAAAATTTTGTTTCGTACAAAAACATGTCCCAACCCATAATTTTCAGGCTGGCGAGTATGAAAATCTTTAAATCGATTTATCTCCGTTAATATGGCTCTAATCGAGATTTGGAGTGATTTTAGGTGTCAAAATTTTTTTTCGTACAAGAACATGTCCCAACCCATAATTTTCAGGCTGGCGAGTATGAAAATCTTTAAATCGATTTATCTCCGTTAATATGGCTCTAATCGAGATTTGGAGGGATTTTAGGTGTCAAAATTTTTTTACGAACAAAAACATGTCCCAACCCATAATTTTCAGGCTGGCGAGTATGAAAATCTTTAAATCGATTTATCTCCGTTAATATGGCTCTAATCGAGATTTGGAGTGATTTTAGGTGTCAAAATTTTTTTTCGTACAAGAACATGTCCCAACCCATAATTTTCAGGCTGGCGAGTATGAAAATCTTTAAATCGATTTATCTCCGTTAATATGGCTCTAATCGAGATTTGGAGGGATTTTAGGTGTCAAAATTTTTTTACGAACAAAAACATGTCCCAACCCATAATTTTCAGGCTGGCGAGTATGAAAATCTTTAAATCGATTTATCTCCGTTAATATGGCTCCAATCGAGATTTGGATTGATTTTAGGTGTCAAAATTTTTTTTCGTACAAGAACATGTCCCAACCCATAATTTTCAGGCTGGCGAGTATGAAAATCTTTAAATCGATTTATCTCCGTTAATATGGCTCCAATCGAGATTTGGATTGATTTTAGGTGTCAAAATTTTTTTTCGTACAAGAACATGTCCCAACCCATAATTTTCAGGCTGGCGAGTATGAAAATTTTTAAATCGATTTATCTCCGTTAATATGGCTCTAATCGAGATTTGGAGGGATTTAAGGTGTCAAAATTTTTTTTCGTACAAGAACATGTCCCAACCCATAATTTTCAGGCTGGCGAGTATGAAAATCTTTAAATCGATTTATCTCCGTTAATATGGCTCTAATCGAGATTTGGAGGGATTTTAGGTGTCAAAATTTTTTTACGAACAAAAACATGTCCCAACCCATAATTTTCAGGCTGGCGAGTATGAAAATCTTTAAATCGATTTATCTCCGTTAATATGGCTCTAATCGAGATTTGGAGTGATTTTAGGTGTCAAAATTTTTTTTCGTACAAGAACATGTCCCAACCCATAATTTTCAGGCTGGCGAGTATGAAAATCTTTAAATCGATTTATCTCCGTTAATATGGCTCTAATCGAGATTTGGAGTGATTTTAGGTGTCAAAATTTTTTTTCGTACAAGAACATGTCCCAACCCATAATTTTCAGGCTGGCGAGTATGAAAATCTTTAAATCGATTTATCTCCGTTAATATGGCTCTAATCGAGATTTGGAGTGATTTTAGGTGTCAAAATTTTTTTTCGTACAAGAACATGTCCCAACCCATAATTTTCAGGCTGTTGGGTGTGAAAATTTTTAAATCGATTTATCTCCGTTAATATGGCTCTAATCGAGATTTGGAGGGATTTAAGGTGTCAAAATTTTGTTTCGTACAAAAACATGTCCCAACCCATAATTTTCAGGCTGGCGAGTATGAAAATCTTTAAATCGATTTATCTCCGTTAATATGGCTCTAATCGAGATTTGGAGTGATTTTAGGTGTCAAAATTTTTTTTCGTACAAGAACATGTCCCAACCCATAATTTTCAGGCTGGCGAGTATGAAAATCTTTAAATCGATTTATCTCCGTTAATATGGCTCTAATCGAGATTTGGAGGGATTTTAGGTGTCAAAATTTTTTTACGAACAAAAACATGTCCCAACCCATAATTTTCAGGCTGGCGAGTATGAAAATCTTTAAATCGATTTATCTCCGTTAATATGGCTCTAATCGAGATTTGGAGTGATTTTAGGTGTCAAAATTTTTTTTCGTACAAGAACATGTCCCAACCCATAATTTTCAGGCTGGCGAGTATGAAAATCTTTAAATCGATTTATCTCCGTTAATATGGCTCTAATCGAGATTTGGAGGGATTTTAGGTGTCAAAATTTTTTTACGAACAAAAACATGTCCCAACCCATAATTTTCAGGCTGGCGAGTATGAAAATCTTTAAATCGATTTATCTCCGTTAATATGGCTCCAATCGAGATTTGGATTGATTTTAGGTGTCAAAATTTTTTTTCGTACAAGAACATGTCCCAACCCATAATTTTCAGGCTGGCGAGTATGAAAATCTTTAAATCGATTTATCTCCGTTAATATGGCTCCAATCGAGATTTGGATTGATTTTAGGTGTCAAAATTTTTTTTCGTACAAGAACATGTCCCAACCCATAATTTTCAGGCTGGCGAGTATGAAAATTTTTAAATCGATTTATCTCCGTTAATATGGCTCTAATCGAGATTTGGAGGGATTTAAGGTGTCAAAATTTTTTTTCGTACAAGAACATGTCCCAACCCATAATTTTCAGGCTGGCGAGTATGAAAATCTTTAAATCGATTTATCTCCGTTAATATGGCTCTAATCGAGATTTGGAGGGATTTTAGGTGTCAAAATTTTTTTACGAACAAAAACATGTCCCAACCCATAATTTTCAGGCTGGCGAGTATGAAAATCTTTAAATCGATTTATCTCCGTTAATATGGCTCTAATCGAGATTTGGAGTGATTTTAGGTTTTAAAATTTTTTTTCGTACAAGAACATGTCCCAACCCATAATTTTCAGGCTGTTGGGTGTGAAAATTTTTGAATCGATTTATCTCCGTTAATATGGCTCTAATCGAGATTTGGAGGGATTTAAGGTGTCAAAATTTTGTTTCGTACAAAAACATGTCCCAACCCATAATTTTCAGGCTGGCGAGTATGAAAATCTTTAAATCGATTTATCTCCGTTAATATGGCTCTAATCGAGATTTGGAGTGATTTTAGGTGTCAAAATTTTTTTTCGTACAAGAACATGTCCCAACCCATAATTTTCAGGCTGGCGAGTATGAAAATCTTTAAATCGATTTATCTCCGTTAATATGGCTCTAATCGAGATTTGGAGGGATTTTAGGTGTCAAAATTTTTTTACGAACAAAAACATGTCCCAACCCATAATTTTCAGGCTGGCGAGTATGAAAATCTTTAAATCGATTTATCTCCGTTAATATGGCTCTAATCGAGATTTGGAGTGATTTTAGGTGTCAAAATTTTTTTTCGTACAAGAACATGTCCCAACCCATAATTTTCAGGCTGGCGAGTATGAAAATCTTTAAATCGATTTATCTCCGTTAATATGGCTCTAATCGAGATTTGGAGGGATTTTAGGTGTCAAAATTTTTTTACGAACAAAAACATGTCCCAACCCATAATTTTCAGGCTGGCGAGTATGAAAATCTTTAAATCGATTTATCTCCGTTAATATGGCTCTAATCGAGATTTGGAGTGATTTTAGGTGTCAAAATTTTTTTTCGTACAAGAACATGTCCCAACCCATAATTTTCAGGCTGGCGAGTATGAAAATCTTTAAATCGATTTATCTCCGTTAATATGGCTCTAATCGAGATTTGGAGGGATTTTAGGTGTCAAAATTTTTTTACGAACAAAAACATGTCCCAACCCATAATTTTCAGGCTGGCGAGTATGAAAATCTTTAAATCGATTTATCTCCGTTAATATGGCTCCAATCGAGATTTGGATTGATTTTAGGTGTCAAAATTTTTTTTCGTACAAGAACATGTCCCAACCCATAATTTTCAGGCTGGCGAGTATGAAAATCTTTAAATCGATTTATCTCCGTTAATATGGCTCTAATCGAGATTTGGAGTGATTTTAGGTGTCAAAATTTTTTTTCGTACAAGAACATGTCCCAACCCATAATTTTCAGGCTGGCGAGTATGAAAATCTTTAAATCGATTTATCTCCGTTAATATGGCTCTAATCGAGATTTGGAGTGATTTTAGGTGTCAAAATTTTTTTTCGTACAAGAACATGTCCCAACCCATAATTTTCAGGCTGTTGGGTGTGAAAATTTTTAAATCGATTTATCTCCGTTAATATGGCTCTAATCGAGATTTGGAGGGATTTAAGGTGTCAAAATTTTGTTTCGTACAAAAACATGTCCCAACCCATAATTTTCAGGCTGGCGAGTATGAAAATCTTTAAATCGATTTATCTCCGTTAATATGGCTCTAATCGAGATTTGGAGTGATTTTAGGTGTCAAAATTTTTTTTCGTACAAGAACATGTCCCAACCCATAATTTTCAGGCTGGCGAGTATGAAAATCTTTAAATCGATTTATCTCCGTTAATATGGCTCTAATCGAGATTTGGAGGGATTTTAGGTGTCAAAATTTTTTTACGAACAAAAACATGTCCCAACCCATAATTTTCAGGCTGGCGAGTATGAAAATCTTTAAATCGATTTATCTCCGTTAATATGGCTCTAATCGAGATTTGGAGTGATTTTAGGTGTCAAAATTTTTTTTCGTACAAGAACATGTCCCAACCCATAATTTTCAGGCTGGCGAGTATGAAAATCTTTAAATCGATTTATCTCCGTTAATATGGCTCTAATCGAGATTTGGAGGGATTTTAGGTGTCAAAATTTTTTTACGAACAAAAACATGTCCCAACCCATAATTTTCAGGCTGGCGAGTATGAAAATCTTTAAATCGATTTATCTCCGTTAATATGGCTCCAATCGAGATTTGGATTGATTTTAGGTGTCAAAATTTTTTTTCGTACAAGAACATGTCCCAACCCATAATTTTCAGGCTGGCGAGTATGAAAATCTTTAAATCGATTTATCTCCGTTAATATGGCTCCAATCGAGATTTGGATTGATTTTAGGTGTCAAAATTTTTTTTCGTACAAGAACATGTCCCAACCCATAATTTTCAGGCTGGCGAGTATGAAAATTTTTAAATCGATTTATCTCCGTTAATATGGCTCTAATCGAGATTTGGAGGGATTTAAGGTGTCAAAATTTTTTTTCGTACAAGAACATGTCCCAACCCATAATTTTCAGGCTGGCGAGTATGAAAATCTTTAAATCGATTTATCTCCGTTAATATGGCTCTAATCGAGATTTGGAGGGATTTTAGGTGTCAAAATTTTTTTACGAACAAAAACATGTCCCAACCCATAATTTTCAGGCTGGCGAGTATGAAAATCTTTAAATCGATTTATCTCCGTTAATATGGCTCTAATCGAGATTTGGAGTGATTTTAGGTTTTAAAATTTTTTTTCGTACAAGAACATGTCCCAACCCATAATTTTCAGGCTGTTGGGTGTGAAAATTTTTGAATCGATTTATCTCCGTTAATATGGCTCTAATCGAGATTTGGAGGGATTTAAGGTGTCAAAATTTTGTTTCGTACAAAAACATGTCCCAACCCATAATTTTCAGGCTGGCGAGTATGAAAATCTTTAAATCGATTTATCTCCGTTAATATGGCTCTAATCGAGATTTGGAGTGATTTTAGGTGTCAAAATTTTTTTTCGTACAAGAACATGTCCCAACCCATAATTTTCAGGCTGGCGAGTATGAAAATCTTTAAATCGATTTATCTCCGTTAATATGGCTCTAATCGAGATTTGGAGGGATTTTAGGTGTCAAAATTTTTTTACGAACAAAAACATGTCCCAACCCATAATTTTCAGGCTGGCGAGTATGAAAATCTTTAAATCGATTTATCTCCGTTAATATGGCTCTAATCGAGATTTGGAGTGATTTTAGGTGTCAAAATTTTTTTTCGTACAAGAACATGTCCCAACCCATAATTTTCAGGCTGGCGAGTATGAAAATCTTTAAATCGATTTATCTCCGTTAATATGGCTCTAATCGAGATTTGGAGGGATTTTAGGTGTCAAAATTTTTTTACGAACAAAAACATGTCCCAACCCATAATTTTCAGGCTGGCGAGTATGAAAATCTTTAAATCGATTTATCTCCGTTAATATGGCTCTAATCGAGATTTGGAGTGATTTTAGGTGTCAAAATTTTTTTTCGTACAAGAACATGTCCCAACCCATAATTTTCAGGCTGGCGAGTATGAAAATCTTTAAATCGATTTATCTCCGTTAATATGGCTCTAATCGAGATTTGGAGGGATTTTAGGTGTCAAAATTTTTTTACGAACAAAAACATGTCCCAACCCATAATTTTCAGGCTGGCGAGTATGAAAATCTTTAAATCGATTTATCTCCGTTAATATGGCTCCAATCGAGATTTGGATTGATTTTAGGTGTCAAAATTTTTTTTCGTACAAGAACATGTCCCAACCCATAATTTTCAGGCTGGCGAGTATGAAAATCTTTAAATCGATTTATCTCCGTTAATATGGCTCTAATCGAGATTTGGAGTGATTTTAGGTGTCAAAATTTTTTTTCGTACAAGAACATGTCCCAACCCATAATTTTCAGGCTGGCGAGTATGAAAATCTTTAAATCGATTTATCTCCGTTAATATGGCTCTAATCGAGATTTGGAGTGATTTTAGGTGTCAAAATTTTTTTTCGTACAAGAACATGTCCCAACCCATAATTTTCAGGCTGTTGGGTGTGAAAATTTTTAAATCGATTTATCTCCGTTAATATGGCTCTAATCGAGATTTGGAGGGATTTAAGGTGTCAAAATTTTGTTTCGTACAAAAACATGTCCCAACCCATAATTTTCAGGCTGGCGAGTATGAAAATCTTTAAATCGATTTATCTCCGTTAATATGGCTCTAATCGAGATTTGGAGTGATTTTAGGTGTCAAAATTTTTTTTCGTACAAGAACATGTCCCAACCCATAATTTTCAGGCTGGCGAGTATGAAAATCTTTAAATCGATTTATCTCCGTTAATATGGCTCTAATCGAGATTTGGAGGGATTTTAGGTGTCAAAATTTTTTTACGAACAAAAACATGTCCCAACCCATAATTTTCAGGCTGGCGAGTATGAAAATCTTTAAATCGATTTATCTCCGTTAATATGGCTCTAATCGAGATTTGGAGTGATTTTAGGTGTCAAAATTTTTTTTCGTACAAGAACATGTCCCAACCCATAATTTTCAGGCTGGCGAGTATGAAAATCTTTAAATCGATTTATCTCCGTTAATATGGCTCTAATCGAGATTTGGAGGGATTTTAGGTGTCAAAATTTTTTTACGAACAAAAACATGTCCCAACCCATAATTTTCAGGCTGGCGAGTATGAAAATCTTTAAATCGATTTATCTCCGTTAATATGGCTCCAATCGAGATTTGGATTGATTTTAGGTGTCAAAATTTTTTTTCGTACAAGAACATGTCCCAACCCATAATTTTCAGGCTGGCGAGTATGAAAATCTTTAAATCGATTTATCTCCGTTAATATGGCTCCAATCGAGATTTGGATTGATTTTAGGTGTCAAAATTTTTTTTCGTACAAGAACATGTCCCAACCCATAATTTTCAGGCTGGCGAGTATGAAAATTTTTAAATCGATTTATCTCCGTTAATATGGCTCTAATCGAGATTTGGAGGGATTTAAGGTGTCAAAATTTTTTTTCGTACAAGAACATGTCCCAACCCATAATTTTCAGGCTGGCGAGTATGAAAATCTTTAAATCGATTTATCTCCGTTAATATGGCTCTAATCGAGATTTGGAGGGATTTTAGGTGTCAAAATTTTTTTACGAACAAAAACATGTCCCAACCCATAATTTTCAGGCTGGCGAGTATGAAAATCTTTAAATCGATTTATCTCCGTTAATATGGCTCTAATCGAGATTTGGAGTGATTTTAGGTGTCAAAATTTTTTTTCGTACAAGAACATGTCCCAACCCATAATTTTCAGGCTGGCGAGTATGAAAATCTTTAAATCGATTTATCTCCGTTAATATGGCTCTAATCGAGATTTGGAGTGATTTTAGGTGTCAAAATTTTTTTTCGTACAAGAACATGTCCCAACCCATAATTTTCAGGCTGGCGAGTATGAAAATCTTTAAATCGATTTATCTCCGTTAATATGGCTCTAATCGAGATTTGGAGTGATTTTAGGTGTCAAAATTTTTTTTCGTACAAGAACATGTCCCAACCCATAATTTTCAGGCTGTTGGGTGTGAAAATTTTTAAATCGATTTATCTCCGTTAATATGGCTCTAATCGAGATTTGGAGGGATTTAAGGTGTCAAAATTTTGTTTCGTACAAAAACATGTCCCAACCCATAATTTTCAGGCTGGCGAGTATGAAAATCTTTAAATCGATTTATCTCCGTTAATATGGCTCTAATCGAGATTTGGAGTGATTTTAGGTGTCAAAATTTTTTTTCGTACAAGAACATGTCCCAACCCATAATTTTCAGGCTGGCGAGTATGAAAATCTTTAAATCGATTTATCTCCGTTAATATGGCTCTAATCGAGATTTGGAGGGATTTTAGGTGTCAAAATTTTTTTACGAACAAAAACATGTCCCAACCCATAATTTTCAGGCTGGCGAGTATGAAAATCTTTAAATCGATTTATCTCCGTTAATATGGCTCTAATCGAGATTTGGAGTGATTTTAGGTGTCAAAATTTTTTTTCGTACAAGAACATGTCCCAACCCATAATTTTCAGGCTGGCGAGTATGAAAATCTTTAAATCGATTTATCTCCGTTAATATGGCTCTAATCGAGATTTGGAGGGATTTTAGGTGTCAAAATTTTTTTACGAACAAAAACATGTCCCAACCCATAATTTTCAGGCTGGCGAGTATGAAAATCTTTAAATCGATTTATCTCCGTTAATATGGCTCCAATCGAGATTTGGATTGATTTTAGGTGTCAAAATTTTTTTTCGTACAAGAACATGTCCCAACCCATAATTTTCAGGCTGGCGAGTATGAAAATCTTTAAATCGATTTATCTCCGTTAATATGGCTCCAATCGAGATTTGGATTGATTTTAGGTGTCAAAATTTTTTTTCGTACAAGAACATGTCCCAACCCATAATTTTCAGGCTGGCGAGTATGAAAATTTTTAAATCGATTTATCTCCGTTAATATGGCTCTAATCGAGATTTGGAGGGATTTAAGGTGTCAAAATTTTTTTTCGTACAAGAACATGTCCCAACCCATAATTTTCAGGCTGGCGAGTATGAAAATCTTTAAATCGATTTATCTCCGTTAATATGGCTCTAATCGAGATTTGGAGGGATTTTAGGTGTCAAAATTTTTTTACGAACAAAAACATGTCCCAACCCATAATTTTCAGGCTGGCGAGTATGAAAATCTTTAAATCGATTTATCTCCGTTAATATGGCTCTAATCGAGATTTGGAGTGATTTTAGGTTTTAAAATTTTTTTTCGTACAAGAACATGTCCCAACCCATAATTTTCAGGCTGTTGGGTGTGAAAATTTTTGAATCGATTTATCTCCGTTAATATGGCTCTAATCGAGATTTGGAGGGATTTAAGGTGTCAAAATTTTGTTTCGTACAAAAACATGTCCCAACCCATAATTTTCAGGCTGGCGAGTATGAAAATCTTTAAATCGATTTATCTCCGTTAATATGGCTCTAATCGAGATTTGGAGTGATTTTAGGTGTCAAAATTTTTTTTCGTACAAGAACATGTCCCAACCCATAATTTTCAGGCTGGCGAGTATGAAAATCTTTAAATCGATTTATCTCCGTTAATATGGCTCTAATCGAGATTTGGAGGGATTTTAGGTGTCAAAATTTTTTTACGAACAAAAACATGTCCCAACCCATAATTTTCAGGCTGGCGAGTATGAAAATCTTTAAATCGATTTATCTCCGTTAATATGGCTCTAATCGAGATTTGGAGTGATTTTAGGTGTCAAAATTTTTTTTCGTACAAGAACATGTCCCAACCCATAATTTTCAGGCTGGCGAGTATGAAAATCTTTAAATCGATTTATCTCCGTTAATATGGCTCTAATCGAGATTTGGAGGGATTTTAGGTGTCAAAATTTTTTTACGAACAAAAACATGTCCCAACCCATAATTTTCAGGCTGGCGAGTATGAAAATCTTTAAATCGATTTATCTCCGTTAATATGGCTCTAATCGAGATTTGGAGTGATTTTAGGTGTCAAAATTTTTTTTCGTACAAGAACATGTCCCAACCCATAATTTTCAGGCTGGCGAGTATGAAAATCTTTAAATCGATTTATCTCCGTTAATATGGCTCTAATCGAGATTTGGAGGGATTTTAGGTGTCAAAATTTTTTTACGAACAAAAACATGTCCCAACCCATAATTTTCAGGCTGGCGAGTATGAAAATCTTTAAATCGATTTATCTCCGTTAATATGGCTCCAATCGAGATTTGGATTGATTTTAGGTGTCAAAATTTTTTTTCGTACAAGAACATGTCCCAACCCATAATTTTCAGGCTGGCGAGTATGAAAATCTTTAAATCGATTTATCTCCGTTAATATGGCTCTAATCGAGATTTGGAGTGATTTTAGGTGTCAAAATTTTTTTTCGTACAAGAACATGTCCCAACCCATAATTTTCAGGCTGGCGAGTATGAAAATCTTTAAATCGATTTATCTCCGTTAATATGGCTCTAATCGAGATTTGGAGTGATTTTAGGTGTCAAAATTTTTTTTCGTACAAGAACATGTCCCAACCCATAATTTTCAGGCTGTTGGGTGTGAAAATTTTTAAATCGATTTATCTCCGTTAATATGGCTCTAATCGAGATTTGGAGGGATTTAAGGTGTCAAAATTTTGTTTCGTACAAAAACATGTCCCAACCCATAATTTTCAGGCTGGCGAGTATGAAAATCTTTAAATCGATTTATCTCCGTTAATATGGCTCTAATCGAGATTTGGAGTGATTTTAGGTGTCAAAATTTTTTTTCGTACAAGAACATGTCCCAACCCATAATTTTCAGGCTGGCGAGTATGAAAATCTTTAAATCGATTTATCTCCGTTAATATGGCTCTAATCGAGATTTGGAGGGATTTTAGGTGTCAAAATTTTTTTACGAACAAAAACATGTCCCAACCCATAATTTTCAGGCTGGCGAGTATGAAAATCTTTAAATCGATTTATCTCCGTTAATATGGCTCTAATCGAGATTTGGAGTGATTTTAGGTGTCAAAATTTTTTTTCGTACAAGAACATGTCCCAACCCATAATTTTCAGGCTGGCGAGTATGAAAATCTTTAAATCGATTTATCTCCGTTAATATGGCTCTAATCGAGATTTGGAGGGATTTTAGGTGTCAAAATTTTTTTACGAACAAAAACATGTCCCAACCCATAATTTTCAGGCTGGCGAGTATGAAAATCTTTAAATCGATTTATCTCCGTTAATATGGCTCCAATCGAGATTTGGATTGATTTTAGGTGTCAAAATTTTTTTTCGTACAAGAACATGTCCCAACCCATAATTTTCAGGCTGGCGAGTATGAAAATCTTTAAATCGATTTATCTCCGTTAATATGGCTCCAATCGAGATTTGGATTGATTTTAGGTGTCAAAATTTTTTTTCGTACAAGAACATGTCCCAACCCATAATTTTCAGGCTGGCGAGTATGAAAATTTTTAAATCGATTTATCTCCGTTAATATGGCTCTAATCGAGATTTGGAGGGATTTAAGGTGTCAAAATTTTTTTTCGTACAAGAACATGTCCCAACCCATAATTTTCAGGCTGGCGAGTATGAAAATCTTTAAATCGATTTATCTCCGTTAATATGGCTCTAATCGAGATTTGGAGGGATTTTAGGTGTCAAAATTTTTTTACGAACAAAAACATGTCCCAACCCATAATTTTCAGGCTGGCGAGTATGAAAATCTTTAAATCGATTTATCTCCGTTAATATGGCTCCAATCGAGATTTGGATTGATTTTAGGTGTCAAAATTTTTTTTCGTACAAGAACATGTCCCAACCCATAATTTTCAGGCTGGCGAGTATGAAAATCTTTAAATCGATTTATCTCCGTTAATATGGCTCTAATCGAGATTTGGAGGGATTTTAGGTGTCAAATTTTTTTTACGAACAAAAACATGTCCCAACCCATAATTTTCAGGCTGTTGGGTGTGAAAATCTTTAAATCGATTTATCTCCGTTAATATGGCTCTAATCGAGATTTGGAGGGATTTAAGGTGTCAAAATTTTGTTTCGAACAAAAACATGTCCCAACCCATAATTTTCAGGCTGGCGAGTATGAAAATCTTTAAATCGATTTATCTCCGTTAATATGGCTCTAATCGAGATTTGGAGGGATTTTAGGTGTCAAAATTTTTTTACGAACAAAAACATGTCCCAACCCATAATTTTCAGGCTGGCGAGTATGAAAATCTTTAAATCGATTTATCTCCGTTAATATGGCTCTAATCGAGATTTGGAGTGATTTTAGGTGTCAAAATTTTTTTTCGTACAAGAACATGTCCCAACCCATAATTTTCAGGCTGGCGAGTATGAAAATCTTTAAATCGATTTATCTCCGTTAATATGGCTCTAATCGAGATTTGGAGTGATTTTAGGTGTCAAAATTTTTTTTCGTACAAGAACATGTCCCAACCCATAATTTTCAGGCTGGCGAGTATGAAAATCTTTAAATCGATTTATCTCCGTTAATATGGCTCTAATCGAGATTTGGAGGGATTTAAGGTGTCAAAATTTTGTTTCGTACAAAAACATGTCCCAACCCATAATTTTCAGGCTGGCGAGTATGAAAATCTTTAAATCGATTTATCTCCGTTAATATGGCTCTAATCGAGATTTGGAGTGATTTTAGGTGTCAAAATTTTTTTTCGTACAAGAACATGTCCCAACCCATAATTTTCAGGCTGGCGAGTATGAAAATCTTTAAATCGATTTATCTCCGTTAATATGGCTCTAATCGAGATTTGGAGGGATTTTAGGTGTCAAAATTTTTTTACGAACAAAAACATGTCCCAACCCATAATTTTCAGGCTGGCGAGTATGAAAATCTTTAAATCGATTTATCTCCGTTAATATGGCTCTAATCGAGATTTGGAGTGATTTTAGGTGTCAAAATTTTTTTTCGTACAAGAACATGTCCCAACCCATAATTTTCAGGCTGGCGAGTATGAAAATCTTTAAATCGATTTATCTCCGTTAATATGGCTCTAATCGAGATTTGGAGGGATTTTAGGTGTCAAAATTTTTTTACGAACAAAAACATGTCCCAACCCATAATTTTCAGGCTGGCGAGTATGAAAATCTTTAAATCGATTTATCTCCGTTAATATGGCTCCAATCGAGATTTGGATTGATTTTAGGTGTCAAAATTTTTTTTCGTACAAGAACATGTCCCAACCCATAATTTTCAGGCTGGCGAGTATGAAAATCTTTAAATCGATTTATCTCCGTTAATATGGCTCCAATCGAGATTTGGATTGATTTTAGGTGTCAAAATTTTTTTTCGTACAAGAACATGTCCCAACCCATAATTTTCAGGCTGGCGAGTATGAAAATTTTTAAATCGATTTATCTCCGTTAATATGGCTCTAATCGAGATTTGGAGGGATTTAAGGTGTCAAAATTTTTTTTCGTACAAGAACATGTCCCAACCCATAATTTTCAGGCTGGCGAGTATGAAAATCTTTAAATCGATTTATCTCCGTTAATATGGCTCTAATCGAGATTTGGAGGGATTTTAGGTGTCAAAATTTTTTTACGAACAAAAACATGTCCCAACCCATAATTTTCAGGCTGGCGAGTATGAAAATCTTTAAATCGATTTATCTCCGTTAATATGGCTCTAATCGAGATTTGGAGTGATTTTAGGTTTTAAAATTTTTTTTCGTACAAGAACATGTCCCAACCCATAATTTTCAGGCTGTTGGGTGTGAAAATTTTTAAATCGATTTATCTCCGTTAATATGGCTCTAATCGAGATTTGGAGGGATTTAAGGTGTCAAAATTTTGTTTCGTACAAAAACATGTCCCAACCCATAATTTTCAGGCTGGCGAGTATGAAAATCTTTAAATCGATTTATCTCCGTTAATATGGCTCTAATCGAGATTTGGAGGGATTTTAGGTGTCAAAATTTTTTTACGAACAAAAACATGTCCCAACCCATAATTTTCAGGCTGGCGAGTATGAAAATCTTTAAATCGATTTATCTCCGTTAATATGGCTCTAATCGAGATTTGGAGTGATTTTAGGTGTCAAAATTTTTTTTCGTACAAGAACATGTCCCAACCCATAATTTTCAGGCTGGCGAGTATGAAAATCTTTAAATCGATTTATCTCCGTTAATATGGCTCCAATCGAGATTTGGATTGATTTTAGGTGTCAAAATTTTTTTTCGTACAAGAACATGTCCCAACCCATAATTTTCAGGCTGGCGAGTATGAAAATTTTTAAATCGATTTATCTCCGTTAATATGGCTCTAATCGAGATTTGGAGGGATTTAAGGTGTCAAAATTTTTTTTCGTACAAGAACATGTCCCAACCCATAATTTTCAGGCTGGCGAGTATGAAAATCTTTAAATCGATTTATCTCCGTTAATATGGCTCTAATCGAGATTTGGAGGGATTTTAGGTGTCAAAATTTTTTTACGAACAAAAACATGTCCCAACCCATAATTTTCAGGCTGGCGAGTATGAAAATCTTTAAATCGATTTATCTCCGTTAATATGGCTCCAATCGAGATTTGGATTGATTTTAGGTGTCAAAATTTTTTTTCGTACAAGAACATGTCCCAACCCATAATTTTCAGGCTGGCGAGTATGAAAATCTTTAAATCGATTTATCTCCGTTAATATGGCTCTAATCGAGATTTGGAGGGATTTTAGGTGTCAAATTTTTTTTACGAACAAAAACATGTCCCAACCCATAATTTTCAGGCTGTTGGGTGTGAAAATCTTTAAATCGATTTATCTCCGTTAATATGGCTCTAATCGAGATTTGGAGGGATTTAAGGTGTCAAAATTTTGTTTCGAACAAAAACATGTCCCAACCCATAATTTTCAGGCTGGCGAGTATGAAAATCTTTAAATCGATTTATCTCCGTTAATATGGCTCTAATCGAGATTTGGAGGGATTTTAGGTGTCAAAATTTTTTTACGAACAAAAACATGTCCCAACCCATAATTTTCAGGCTGGCGAGTATGAAAATCTTTAAATCGATTTATCTCCGTTAATATGGCTCTAATCGAGATTTGGAGTGATTTTAGGTGTCAAAATTTTTTTTCGTACAAGAACATGTCCCAACCCATAATTTTCAGGCTGGCGAGTATGAAAATCTTTAAATCGATTTATCTCCGTTAATATGGCTCTAATCGAGATTTGGAGTGATTTTAGGTGTCAAAATTTTTTTTCGTACAAGAACATGTCCCAACCCATAATTTTCAGGCTGGCGAGTATGAAAATCTTTAAATCGATTTATCTCCGTTAATATGGCTCTAATCGAGATTTGGAGGGATTTTAGGTGTCAAAATTTTTTTACGAACAAAAACATGTCCCAACCCATAATTTTCAGGCTGGCGAGTATGAAAATCTTTAAATCGATTTATCTCCGTTAATATGGCTCCAATCGAGATTTGGATTGATTTTAGGTGTCAAAATTTTTTTTCGTACAAGAACATGTCCCAACCCATAATTTTCAGGCTGGCGAGTATGAAAATCTTTAAATCGATTTATCTCCGTTAATATGGCTCTAATCGAGATTTGGAGGGATTTTAGGTGTCAAATTTTTTTTACGAACAAAAACATGTCCCAACCCATAATTTTCAGGCTGTTGGGTGTGAAAATCTTTAAATCGATTTATCTCCGTTAATATGGCTCTAATCGAGATTTGGAGTGATTTTAGGTGTCAAAATTTTTTTTCGTACAAGAACATGTCCCAACCCATAATTTTCAGGCTGGCGAGTATGAAAATCTTTAAATCGATTTATCTCCGTTAATATGGCTCTAATCGAGATTTGGAGGGATTTTAGGTGTCAAAATTTTTTTACGAACAAAAACATGTCCCAACCCATAATTTTCAGGCTGGCGAGTATGAAAATCTTTAAATCGATTTATCTCCGTTAATATGGCTCTAATCGAGATTTGGAGTGATTTTAGGTGTCAAAATTTTTTTTCGTACAAGAACATGTCCCAACCCATAATTTTCAGGCTGGCGAGTATGAAAATCTTTAAATCGATTTATCTCCGTTAATATGGCTCTAATCGAGATTTGGAGGGATTTTAGGTGTCAAAATTTTTTTACGAACAAAAACATGTCCCAACCCATAATTTTCAGGCTGGCGAGTATGAAAATCTTTAAATCGATTTATCTCCGTTAATATGGCTCCAATCGAGATTTGGATTGATTTTAGGTGTCAAAATTTTTTTTCGTACAAGAACATGTCCCAACCCATAATTTTCAGGCTGGCGAGTATGAAAATCTTTAAATCGATTTATCTCCGTTAATATGGCTCCAATCGAGATTTGGATTGATTTTAGGTGTCAAAATTTTTTTTCGTACAAGAACATGTCCCAACCCATAATTTTCAGGCTGGCGAGTATGAAAATTTTTAAATCGATTTATCTCCGTTAATATGGCTCTAATCGAGATTTGGAGGGATTTAAGGTGTCAAAATTTTTTTTCGTACAAGAACATGTCCCAACCCATAATTTTCAGGCTGGCGAGTATGAAAATCTTTAAATCGATTTATCTCCGTTAATATGGCTCTAATCGAGATTTGGAGGGATTTTAGGTGTCAAAATTTTTTTACGAACAAAAACATGTCCCAACCCATAATTTTCAGGCTGGCGAGTATGAAAATCTTTAAATCGATTTATCTCCGTTAATATGGCTCTAATCGAGATTTGGAGTGATTTTAGGTGTCAAAATTTTTTTTCGTACAAGAACATGTCCCAACCCATAATTTTCAGGCTGGCGAGTATGAAAATCTTTAAATCGATTTATCTCCGTTAATATGGCTCTAATCGAGATTTGGAGGGATTTTAGGTGTCAAAATTTTTTTACGAACAAAAACATGTCCCAACCCATAATTTTCAGGCTGGCGAGTATGAAAATCTTTAAATCGATTTATCTCCGTTAATATGGCTCCAATCGAGATTTGGATTGATTTTAGGTGTCAAAATTTTTTTTCGTACAAGAACATGTCCCAACCCATAATTTTCAGGCTGGCGAGTATGAAAATCTTTAAATCGATTTATCTCCGTTAATATGGCTCCAATCGAGATTTGGATTGATTTTAGGTGTCAAAATTTTTTTTCGTACAAGAACATGTCCCAACCCATAATTTTCAGGCTGGCGAGTATGAAAATTTTTAAATCGATTTATCTCCGTTAATATGGCTCTAATCGAGATTTGGAGGGATTTAAGGTGTCAAAATTTTTTTTCGTACAAGAACATGTCCCAACCCATAATTTTCAGGCTGGCGAGTATGAAAATCTTTAAATCGATTTATCTCCGTTAATATGGCTCTAATCGAGATTTGGAGGGATTTTAGGTGTCAAAATTTTTTTACGAACTAAAACATGTCCCAACCCATAATTTTCAGGCTGGCGAGTATGAAAATCTTTAAATCGATTTATCTCCGTTAATATGGCTCTAATCGAGATTTGGAGTGATTTTAGGTTTTAAAATTTTTTTTCGTACAAGAACATGTCCCAACCCATAATTTTCAGGCTGTTGGGTGTGAAAATTTTTAAATCGATTTATCTCCGTTAATATGGCTCTAATCGAGATTTGGAGGGATTTAAGGTGTCAAAATTTTGTTTCGTACAAAAACATGTCCCAACCCATAATTTTCAGGCTGGCGAGTATGAAAATCTTTAAATCGATTTATCTCCGTTAATATGGCTCTAATCGAGATTTGGAGTGATTTTAGGTGTCAAAATTTTTTTTCGTACAAGAACATGTCCCAACCCATAATTTTCAGGCTGGCGAGTATGAAAATCTTTAAATCGATTTATCTCCGTTAATATGGCTCTAATCGAGATTTGGAGGGATTTTAGGTGTCAAAATTTTTTTACGAACAAAAACATGTCCCAACCCATAATTTTCAGGCTGGCGAGTATGAAAATCTTTAAATCGATTTATCTCCGTTAATATGGCTCTAATCGAGATTTGGAGTGATTTTAGGTGTCAAAATTTTTTTTCGTACAAGAACATGTCCCAACCCATAATTTTCAGGCTGGCGAGTATGAAAATCTTTAAATCGATTTATCTCCGTTAATATGGCTCTAATCGAGATTTGGAGGGATTTTAGGTGTCAAAATTTTTTTACGAACAAAAACATGTCCCAACCCATAATTTTCAGGCTGGCGAGTATGAAAATCTTTAAATCGATTTATCTCCGTTAATATGGCTCCAATCGAGATTTGGATTGATTTTAGGTGTCAAAATTTTTTTTCGTACAAGAACATGTCCCAACCCATAATTTTCAGGCTGGCGAGTATGAAAATCTTTAAATCGATTTATCTCCGTTAATATGGCTCCAATCGAGATTTGGATTGATTTTAGGTGTCAAAATTTTTTTTCGTACAAGAACATGTCCCAACCCATAATTTTCAGGCTGTTGGGTGTGAAAATTTTTAAATCGATTTATCTCCGTTAATATGGCTCTAATCGAGATTTGGAGGGATTTAAGGTGTCAAAATTTTGTTTCGTACAAAAACATGTCCCAACCCATAATTTTCAGGCTGGCGAGTATGAAAATCTTTAAATCGATTTATCTCCGTTAATATGGCTCTAATCGAGATTTGGAGTGATTTTAGGTGTCAAAATTTTTTTTCGTACAAGAACATGTCCCAACCCATAATTTTCAGGCTGGCGAGTATGAAAATCTTTAAATCGATTTATCTCCGTTAATATGGCTCTAATCGAGATTTGGAGGGATTTTAGGTGTCAAAATTTTTTTACGAACAAAAACATGTCCCAACCCATAATTTTCAGGCTGGCGAGTATGAAAATCTTTAAATCGATTTATCTCCGTTAATATGGCTCTAATCGAGATTTGGAGTGATTTTAGGTGTCAAAATTTTTTTTCGTACAAGAACATGTCCCAACCCATAATTTTCAGGCTGGCGAGTATGAAAATCTTTAAATCGATTTATCTCCGTTAATATGGCTCTAATCGAGATTTGGAGGGATTTTAGGTGTCAAAATTTTTTTACGAACAAAAACATGTCCCAACCCATAATTTTCAGGCTGGCGAGTATGAAAATCTTTAAATCGATTTATCTCCGTTAATATGGCTCCAATCGAGATTTGGATTGATTTTAGGTGTCAAAATTTTTTTTCGTACAAGAACATGTCCCAACCCATAATTTTCAGGCTGGCGAGTATGAAAATCTTTAAATCGATTTATCTCCGTTAATATGGCTCCAATCGAGATTTGGATTGATTTTAGGTGTCAAAATTTTTTTTCGTACAAGAACATGTCCCAACCCATAATTTTCAGGCTGGCGAGTATGAAAATTTTTAAATCGATTTATCTCCGTTAATATGGCTCTAATCGAGATTTGGAGGGATTTAAGGTGTCAAAATTTTTTTTCGTACAAGAACATGTCCCAACCCATAATTTTCAGGCTGGCGAGTATGAAAATCTTTAAATCGATTTATCTCCGTTAATATGGCTCTAATCGAGATTTGGAGGGATTTTAGGTGTCAAAATTTTTTTACGAACAAAAACATGTCCCAACCCATAATTTTCAGGCTGGCGAGTATGAAAATCTTTAAATCGATTTATCTCCGTTAATATGGCTCCAATCGAGATTTGGATTGATTTTAGGTGTCAAAATTTTTTTTCGTACAAGGACATGTCCCAACCCATAATTTTCAGGCTGGCGAGTATGAAAATCTTTAAATCGATTTATCTCCGTTAATATGGCTCTAATCGAGATTTGGAGGGATTTTAGGTGTCAAATTTTTTTTACGAACAAAAACATGTCCCAACCCATAATTTTCAGGCTGTTGGGTGTGAAAATCTTTAAATCGATTTATCTCCGTTAATATGGCTCTAATCGAGATTTGGAGGGATTTAAGGTGTCAAAATTTTGTTTCGAACAAAAACATGTCCCAACCCATAATTTTCAGGCTGGCGAGTATGAAAATCTTTAAATCGATTTATCTCCGTTAATATGGCTCTAATCGAGATTTGGAGGGATTTTAGGTGTCAAAATTTTTTTACGAACAAAAACATGTCCCAACCCATAATTTTCAGGCTGGCGAGTATGAAAATCTTTAAATCGATTTATCTCCGTTAATATGGCTCTAATCGAGATTTGGAGTGATTTTAGGTGTCAAAATTTTTTTTCGTACAAGAACATGTCCCAACCCATAATTTTCAGGCTGGCGAGTATGAAAATCTTTAAATCGATTTATCTCCGTTAATATGGCTCTAATCGAGATTTGGAGGGATTTAAGGTGTCAAAATTTTGTTTCGTACAAAAACATGTCCCAACCCATAATTTTCAGGCTGGCGAGTATGAAAATCTTTAAATCGATTTATCTCCGTTAATATGGCTCTAATCGAGATTTGGAGTGATTTTAGGTGTCAAAATTTTTTTTCGTACAAGAACATGTCCCAACCCATAATTTTCAGGCTGGCGAGTATGAAAATCTTTAAATCGATTTATCTCCGTTAATATGGCTCTAATCGAGATTTGGAGGGATTTTAGGTGTCAAAATTTTTTTACGAACAAAAACATGTCCCAACCCATGATTTTCAGGCTGGCGAGTATGAAAATCTTTAAATCGATTTATCTCCGTTAATATGGCTCCAATCGAGATTTGGATTGATTTTAGGTGTCAAAATTTTTTTTCGTACAAGAACATGTCCCAACCCATAATTTTCAGGCTGGCGAGTATGAAAATCTTTAAATCGATTTATCTCCGTTAATATGGCTCCAATCGAGATTTGGATTGATTTTAGGTGTCAAAATTTTTTTTCGTACAAGAACATGTCCCAACCCATAATTTTCAGGCTGGCGAGTATGAAATTTTTTAAATCGATTTATCTCCGTTAATATGGCTCTAATCGAGATTTGGAGGGATTTAAGGTGTCAAAATTTTGTTTCGTACAAAAACATGTCCCAACCCATAATTTTCAGGCTGGCGAGTATGAAAATCTTTAAATCGATTTATCTCCGTTAATATGGCTCTAATCGAGATTTGGAGTGATTTTAGGTGTCAAAATTTTTTTTCGTACAAGAACATGTCCCAACCCATAATTTTCAGGCTGGCGAGTATGAAAATCTTTAAATCGATTTATCTCCGTTAATATGGCTCTAATCGAGATTTGGAGGGATTTTAGGTGTCAAAATTTTTTTACGAACAAAAACATGTCCCAACCCATAATTTTCAGGCTGGCGAGTATGAAAATCTTTAAATCGATTTATCTCCGTTAATATGGCTCCAATCGAGATTTGGATTGATTTTAGGTGTCAAAATTTTTTTTCGTACAAGAACATGTCCCAACCCATAATTTTCAGGCTGGCGAGTATGAAAATCTTTAAATCGATTTATCTCCGTTAATATGGCTCTAATCGAGATTTGGAGGGATTTTAGGTGTCAAAATTTTTTTACGAACAAAAACATGTCCCAACCCATAATTTTCAGGCTGTTGGGTGTGAAAATCTTTAAATCGATTTATCTCCGTTAATATGGCTCTAATCGAGATTTGGAGGGATTTAAGGTGTCAAAATTTTGTTTCGAACAAAAACATGTCCCAACCCATAATTTTCAGGCTGGCGAGTATGAAAATCTTTAAATCGATTTATCTCCGTTAATATGGCTCTAATCGAGATTTGGAGTGATTTTAGGTGTCAAAATTTTTTTACGAACAAAAACATGTCCCAACCCATAATTTTCAGGCTGGCGAGTATGAAAATCTTTAAATCGATTTATCTCCGTTAATATGGCTCTAATCGAGATTTGGAGTGATTTTAGGTGTCAAAATTTTTTTTCGTACAAGAACATGTCCCAACCCATAATTTTCAGGCTGGCGAGTATGAAAATCTTTAAATCGATTTATCTCCGTTAATATGGCTCTAATCGAGATTTGGAGTGATTTTAGGTGTCAAAATTTTTTTTCGTACAAGAACATGTCCCAACCCATAATTTTCAGGCTGGCGAGTATGAAAATCTTTAAATCGATTTATCTCCGTTAATATGGCTCTAATCGAGATTTGGAGGTATTTTAGGTGTCAAAATTTTGTTTCGTAGAAAAACATGTCCTAACCCATAATTTTCAGGCTGGCGAGTATGAAAATCTTTAAATCGATTTATCTCCGTTAATATGGCTCTAATCGAGATTTGGAGGGATTTTAGGTGTCAAAATTTTTTTACGTACAAAAACATGTCCCAACCCATAATTTTCAGGCTGGCGAGTATGAAAATCTTTAAATCGATTTATCTCCGTTAATATGGCTCTAATCGAGATTTGGAGGTATTTTAGGTGTCAAAATTTTGTTTCGTAGAAAAACATGTCCTAACCCATAATTTTCAGGCTGGCGAGTATGAAAATCTTTAAATCGATTTATCTCCGTTAATATGGCTCTAATCGAGATTTGGAGGGATTTTAGGTGTCAAAATTTTTTTACGAACAAAAACATGTCCCAACCCATAATTTTCAGGCTGGCGAGTATGAAAATCTTTAAATCGATTTATCTCCGTTAATATGGCTCTAATCGAGATTTGGAGGTATTTTAGGTGTCAAAATTTTGTTTCGTAGAAAAACATGTCCTAACCCATAATTTTCAGGCTGGCGAGTATGAAAATCTTTAAATCGATTTATCTCCGTTAATATGGCTCTAATCGAGATTTGGAGGGATTTTAGGTGTCAAAATTTTTTTACGTACAAAAACATGTCCCAACCCATAATTTTCAGGCTGGCGAGTATGAAAATCTTTAAATCGATTTATCTCCGTTAATATGGCTCTAATCGAGATTTGGAGGGATTTTAGGTGTCAAAATTTTTTTACGTACAAAAACATGTCCCAACCCATAATTTTCAGGCTGGCGAGTATGAAAATCTTTAAATCGATTTATCTCCGTTAATATGGCTCTAATCGAGGTGTCAAAATTTTTTTCGAACAAAAACATGTCCCAACCTATAATTTTCAGGCTGTTGGGTGTGAAAATCTTTAAATCGATTTATCTCCGTTAATATGGCTCTAATCGAGATTTGGAGGGATTTTAGGTGTCAAAATTTTTTTTCGAACAAAAACATGTCCCAACCTATAATTTTCAGGCTGGTGGGTATGAAAATCTTTAAATCGATTTATCTCCGTTAATATGGCTCTAATCGAGATTTGGAGGGATTTTAGGTGTCAAAATTTTTTTACGAACTAAAACATGTCCCAACCCATAATTTTCAGGCTGGCGAGTATGAAAATCTTTAAATCGATTTATCTCCGTTAATATGGCTCTAATCGAGATTTGGAGTGATTTTAGGTGTCAAAATTTTTTTACGAACTAAAACATGTCCCAACCCATAATTTTCAGGCTGGCTAGTATGAAAATCTTTAAATCGATTTATCTCCGTTAATATGGCTCTAATCGAGATTTGGAGGGATTTTAGGTGTCAAAATTTTTTTACGAACAAAAACATGTCCCAACCCATAATTTTCAGGCTGGCGAGTATGAAAATCTTTAAATCGATTTATCTCCGTTAATATGGCTCTAATCGAGATTTGGAGGGATTTTAGGTGTCAAAATTTTTTTACGAACAAAAACATGTCCCAACCCATAATTTTCAGGCTGGCGAGTATGAAAATCTTTAAATCGATTTATCTCCGTTAATATGGCTCTAATCGAGATTTGGAGGGATTTTAGGTGTCAAAATTTTTTTACGTACAAAAACATGTCCCAACCCATAATTTTCAGGCTGGCGAGTATGAAAATCTTTAAATCGATTTATCTCCGTTAATATGGCTCTAATCGAGGTGTCAAAATTTTTTTCGAACAAAAACATGTCCCAACCCATAATTTTCAGGCTGTTGGGTGTGAAAATCTTTAAATCGATTTATCTCCGTTAATATGGATCTAATCGAGATTTGGAGGGATTTTAGGTGTCAAAATTTTTTTTCGAACTAAAACATGTCCCAACCCATAATTTTCAGGCTGGCGAGTATGAAAATCTTTAAATCGATTTATCTCCGTTAATATGGCTCTAATCGAGATTTGGAGATATTTTAGGTGTCAAAATTTTGTTTCGTAGAAAAACATGTCCTAACCCATAATTTTCAGGCTGGCGAGTATGAAAATCTTTAAATCGATTTATCTCCGTTAATATGGCTCTAATCGAGATTTGGAGGTATTTTAGGTGTCCAAATTTTGTTTCGTAGAAAAACATGTCCTAACCCATAATTTTCAGGCTGGCGAGTATGAAAATCTTTAAATCGATTTATCTCCGTTAATATGGCTCTAATCGAGATTTGGAGGGATTTTAGGTGTCAAAATTTTTTTTACGTACAAAAACATGTCCCAACCCATAATTTTCAGGCTGGCGAGTATGAAAATCTTTAAATCGATTTATCTCCGTTAATATGGCTCTAATCGAGATTTGGAGGGATTTTAGGTGTCAACATTTTTTTACGTACAAAAACATGTCCCAACCTATAATTTTCAGGCTGGCGAGTATGAAAATCTTTAAATCGATTTATCTCCGTTAATATGGCTCTAATCGAGGTGTCAAAATTTTTTTCGAACAAAAACATGTCCCAACCTATAATTTTCAGGCTGGTGGGTATGAAAATCTTTAAATCGATTTATCTCCGTTAATATGGCTCTAATCGAGATTTGGAGGGATTTTAGGTGTCAAAATTTTTTTACGAACTAAAACATGTCCCAACCCATAATTTTCAGGCTGGCGAGTATGAAAATCTTTAAATCGATTTATCTCCGTTAATATGGCTCTAATCGAGATTTGGAGGTATTTTAGGTGTCAAAATTTTGTTTCGTAGAAAAACATGTCCTAACCCATAATTTTCAGGCTGGCGAGTATGAAAATCTTTAAATCGATTTATCTCCGTTAATATGGCTCTAATCGAGATTTGGAGGTATTTTAGGTGTCAAAATTTTGTTTCGTAGAAAAACATGTCCTAACCCATAATTTTCAGGCTGGCGAGTATGAAAATCTTTAAATCGATTTATCTCCGTTAATATGGCTCTAATCGAGATTTGGAGGGATTTTAGGTGTCAAAATTTTTTTACGAACTAAAACATGTCCCAACCCATAATTTTCAGGCTGGCGAGTATGAAAATCTTTAAATCGATTTATCTCCGTTAATATGGCTCTAATCGAGATTTGGAGGGATTTTAGGTGTCAAAATTTTTTTACGTACAAAAACATGTCCCAACCCATAATTTTCAGGCTGGCGAGTATGAAAATCTTTAAATCGATTTATCTCCGTTAATATGGCTCTAATCGAGGTGTCAAAATTTTTTTCGAACAAAAACATGTCCCAACCTATAATTTTCAGGCTGGTGGGTATGAAAATCTTTAAATCGATTTATCTCCGTTAATATGGCTCTAATCGAGATTTGGAGGGATTTTAGGTGTCAAAATTTTTTTACGAACTAAAACATGTCCCAACCCATAATTTTCAGGCTGGCGAGTATGAAAATCTTTAAATCGATTTATCTCCGTTAATATGGCTCTAATCGAGATTTGGAGGGATTTTAGGTGTCAAAATTTTTTTACGTTCAAAAACATGTCCCAAACCATAATTTTCAGGCTGGCGAGTATGAAAATCTTTAAATCGATTTATCTCCGTTAATATGGCTCTAATCGAGATTTGGAGGGATTTTAGGTGTCAAAATTTTTTTACGAACAAAAACATGTCCCAACCCATAATTTTCAGGCTGGCGAGTATGAAAATCTTTAAATCGATTTATCTCCGTTAATATGGCTCTAATCGAGATTTGGAGGGATTTTAGGTGTCAAAATTTTTTTACGTACAAAAACATGTCCCAACCCATAATTTTCAGGCTGGCGAGTATGAAAATCTTTAAATCGATTTATCTCCGTTAATATGGCTCTAATCGAGGTGTCAAAATTTTTTTCGAACAAAAACATGTCCCAACCCATAATTTTCAGGCTGTTGGGTGTGAAAATCTTTAAATCGATTTATCTCCGTTAATATGGCTCTAATCGAGATTTGGAGGGATTTTAGGTGTCAAAATTTTTTTTCGAACTAAAACATGTCCCAACCCATAATTTTCAGGCTGGCGAGTATGAAAATCTTTAAATCGATTTATCTCCGTTAATATGGCTCTAATCGAGATTTGGAGGTATTTTAGGTGTCCAAATTTTGTTTCGTAGAAAAACATGTCCTAACCCATAATTTTCAGGCTGGCGAGTATGAAAATCTTTAAATCGATTTATCTCCGTTAATATGGCTCTAATCGAGATTTGGAGGGATTTTAGGTGTCAAAATTTTTTTTACGTACAAAAACATGTCCCAACCCATAATTTTCAGGCTGGCGAGTATGAAAATCTTTAAATCGATTTATCTCCGTTAATATGGCTCTAATCGAGATTTGGAGGGATTTTAGGTGTCAACATTTTTTTACGTACAAAAACATGTCCCAACCTATAATTTTCAGGCTGGCGAGTATGAAAATCTTTAAATCGATTTATCTCCGTTAATATGGCTCTAATCGAGGTGTCAAAATTTTTTTCGAACAAAAACATGTCCCAACCTATAATTTTCAGGCTGGTGGGTATGAAAATCTTTAAATCGATTTATCTCCGTTAATATGGCTCTAATCGAGATTTGGAGGGATTTTAGGTGTCAAAATTTTTTTACGAACTAAAACATGTCCCAACCCATAATTTTCAGGCTGGCGAGTATGAAAATCTTTAAATCGATTTATCTCCGTTAATATGGCTCTAATCGAGATTTGGAGGTATTTTAGGTGTCAAAATTTTGTTTCGTAGAAAAACATGTCCTAACCCATAATTTTCAGGCTGGCGAGTATGAAAATCTTTAAATCGATTTATCTCCGTTAATATGGCTCTAATCGAGATTTGGAGGGATTTTAGGTGTCAAAATTTTTTTACGAACTAAAACATGTCCCAACCCATAATTTTCAGGCTGGCGAGTATGAAAATCTTTAAATCGATTTATCTCCGTTAATATGGCTCTAATCGAGATTTGGAGGGATTTTAGGTGTCAAAATTTTTTTACGTACAAAAACATGTCCCAACCCATAATTTTCAGGCTGGCGAGTATGAAAATCTTTAAATCGATTTATCTCCGTTAATATGGCTCTAATCGAGGTGTCAAAATTTTTTTCGAACAAAAACATGTCCCAACCTATAATTTTCAGGCTGGTGGGTATGAAAATCTTTAAATCGATTTATCTCCGTTAATATGGCTCTAATCGAGATTTGGAGGGATTTTAGGTGTCAAAATTTTTTTACGAACTAAAACATGTCCCAACCCATAATTTTCAGGCTGGCGAGTATGAAAATCTTTAAATCGATTTATCTCCGTTAATATGGCTCTAATCGAGATTTGGAGGGATTTTAGGTGTCAAAATTTTTTTACGTTCAAAAACATGTCCCAAACCATAATTTTCAGGCTGGCGAGTATGAAAATCTTTAAATCGATTTATCTCCGTTAATATGGCTCTAATCGAGATTTGGAGGGATTTTAGGTGTCAAAATTTTTTTACGAACAAAAACATGTCCCAACCCATAATTTTCAGGCTGGCGAGTATGAAAATCTTTAAATCGATTTATCTCCGTTAATATGGCTCTAATCGAGATTTGGAGGGATTTTAGGTGTCAAAATTTTGTTTCGTAGAAAACCATGTCCCAACCCATAATTTTCAGGCTGTTGGGTGTGAAAATCTTTAAATCGATTTATCTCCGTTAATATGGCTCTAATCGAGATTTGGAGGTATTTTAGGTGTCAAAATTTTGTTTCGTAGAAAAACATGTCCTAACCCATAATTTTCAGGCTGGCGAGTATGAAAATCTTTAAATCGATTTATCTCCGTTAATATGGCTCTAATCGAGATTTGGAGGGATTTTAGGTGTCAAAATTTTTTTACGAACTAAAACATGTCCCAACCCATAATTTTCAGGCTGGCGAGTATGAAAATCTTTAAATCGATTTATCTCCGTTAATATGGCTCTAATCGAGATTTGGAGGGATTTTAGGTGTCAAAATTTTTTTTACGTACAAAAACATGTCCCAACCCATAATTTTCAGGCTGGCGAGTATGAAAATCTTTAAATCGATTTATCTCCGTTAATATGGCTCTAATCGAGATTTGGAGGGATTTTAGGTGTCAAAATTTTTTTACGTACAAAAACATGTCCCAACCCATAATTTTCAGGCTGGCGAGTATGAAAATCTTTAAATCGATTTATCTCCGTTAATATGGCTCTAATCGAGGTGTCAAAATTTTTTTCGAACAAAAACATGTCCCAACCTATAATTTTCAGGCTGGTGGGTATGAAAATCTTTAAATCGATTTATCTCCGTTAATATGGTTCTAATCGAGATTTGGAGGGATTTTAGGTGTCAAAATTTTTTTACGAACAAAAACATGTCCCAACCCATAATTTTCAGGCTGGCGAGTATGAAAATCTTTAAATCGATTTATCTCCGTTAATATGGCTCTAATCGAGATTTGGAGGGATTTATGGTGTCAAAATTTTTTTACGAACAAAAACATGTCCCAACCCATAATTTTCAGGCTGTTGGGTGTGAAAATTTTTAAATCGATTTATCTCCGTTAATATGGCTCTAATCGAGATTTGGAGGGATTTAAGGTGTCAAAATTTTGTTTCGTACAAAAACATGTCCCAACCCATAATTTTCAGGCTGGCGAGTATGAAAATCTTTAAATCGATTTATCTCCGTTAATATGGCTCTAATCGAGATTTGGAGGGATTTTAGGTGTCAAAATTTTTTTACGAACAAAAACATGTCCCAACCCATAATTTTCAGGCTGGCGAGTATGAAAATCTTTAAATCGATTTATCTCCGTTAATATGGCTCTAATCGAGATTTGGAGTGATTTTAGGTGTCAAAATTTTTTTTCGTACAAGAACATGTCCCAACCCATAATTTTCAGGCTGGCGAGTATGAAAATCTTTAAATCGATTTATCTCCGTTAATATGGCTCTAATCGAGATTTGGAGGGATTTTAGGTGTCAAAATTTTTTTACGAACAAAAACATGTCCCAACCCATAATTTTCAGGCTGGCGAGTATGAAAATCTTTAAATCGATTTATCTCCGTTAATATGGCTCCAATCGAGATTTGGATTGATTTTAGGTGTCAAAATTTTTTTTCGTACAAGAACATGTCCCAACCCATAATTTTCAGGCTGGCGAGTATGAAAATCTTTAAATCGATTTATCTCCGTTAATATGGCTCCAATCGAGATTTGGATTGATTTTAGGTGTCAAAATTTTTTTTCGTACAAGAACATGTCCCAACCCATAATTTTTAGGCTGGCGAGTATGTAAATTTTTAAATCGATTTATCTCCGTTAATATGGCTCTAATCGAGATTTGGAGGGATTTAAGGTGTCAAAATTTTGTTTCGTACAAAAACATGTCCCAACCCATAATTTTCAGGCTGGCGAGTATGAAAATCTTTAAATCGATTTATCTCCGTTAATATGGCTCTAATCGAGATTTGGAGTGATTTTAGGTGTCAAAATTTTTTTTCGTATAAGAACATGTCCCAACCCATAATTTTCAGGCTGGCGAGTATGAAAATCTTTAAATCGATTTATCTCCGTTAATATGGCTCTAATCGAGATTTGGAGGGATTTTAGGTGTCAAAATTTTTTTACGAACAAAAACATGTCCCAACCCATAATTTTCAGGCTGGCGAGTATGAAAATCTTTAAATCGATTTATCTCCGTTAATATGGCTCCAATCGAGATTTGGATTGATTTTAGGTGTCAAAATTTTTTTTCGTACAAGAACATGTCCCAACCCATAATTTTCAGGCTGGCGAGTATGAAAATCTTTAAATCGATTTATCTCCGTTAATATGGCTCTAATCGAGATTTGGAGGGATTTTAGGTGTCAAAATTTTTTTACGAACAAAAACATGTCCCAACCCATAATTTTCAGGCTGTTGGGTGTGAAAATCTTTAAATCGATTTATCTCCGTTAATATGGCTCTAATCGAGATTTGGAGGGATTTAAGGTGTCAAAATTTTGTTTCGAACAAAAACATGTCCCAACCCATAATTTTCAGGCTGGCGAGTATGAAAATCTTTAAATCGATTTATCTCCGTTAATATGGCTCTAATCGAGATTTGGAGGGATTTTAGGTGTCAAAATTTTTTTACGAACAAAAACATGTCCCAACCCATAATTTTCAGGCTGGCGAGTATGAAAATCTTTAAATCGATTTATCTCCGTTAATATGGCTCTAATCGAGATTTGGAGTGATTTTAGGTGTCAAAATTTTTTTTCGTACAAGAACATGTCCCAACCCATAATTTTCAGGCTGGCGAGTATGAAAATCTTTAAATCGATTTATCTCCGTTAATATGGCTCTAATCGAGATTTGGAGTGATTTTAGGTGTCAAAATTTTTTTTCGTACAAGAACATGTCCCAACCCATAATTTTCAGGCTGGCGAGTATGAAAATCTTTAAATCGATTTATCTCCGTTAATATGGCTCTAATCGAGATTTGGAGGGATTTAAGGTGTCAAAATTTTGTTTCGTACAAAAACATGTCCCAACCCATAATTTTCAGGCTGGCGAGTATGAAAATCTTTAAATCGATTTATCTCCGTTAATATGGCTCTAATCGAGATTTGGAGTGATTTTAGGTGTCAAAATTTTTTTTCGTACAAGAACATGTCCCAACCCATAATTTTCAGGCTGGCGAGTATGAAAATCTTTAAATCGATTTATCTCCGTTAATATGGCTCTAATCGAGATTTGGAGGGATTTTAGGTGTCAAAATTTTTTTACGAACAAAAACATGTCCCAACCCATAATTTTCAGGCTGGCGAGTATGAAAATCTTTAAATCGATTTATCTCCGTTAATATGGCTCTAATCGAGATTTGGAGTGATTTTAGGTTTTAAAATTTTTTTTCGTACAAGAACATGTCCCAACCCATAATTTTCAGGCTGTTGGGTGTGAAAATTTTTAAATCGATTTATCTCCGTTAATATGGCTCTAATCGAGATTTGGAGGGATTTAAGGTGTCAAAATTTTGTTTCGTACAAAAACATGTCCCAACCCATAATTTTCAGGCTGGCGAGTATGAAAATCTTTAAATCGATTTATCTCCGTTAATATGGCTCTAATCGAGATTTGGAGTGATTTTAGGTGTCAAAATTTTTTTTCGTACAAGAACATGTCCCAACCCATAATTTTCAGGCTGGCGAGTATGAAAATCTTTAAATCGATTTATCTCCGTTAATATGGCTCTAATCGAGATTTGGAGGGATTTTAGGTGTCAAAATTTTTTTACGAACAAAAACATGTCCCAACCCATAATTTTCAGGCTGGCGAGTATGAAAATCTTTAAATCGATTTATCTCCGTTAATATGGCTCTAATCGAGATTTGGAGTGATTTTAGGTGTCAAAATTTTTTTTTCGTACAAGAACATGTCCCAACCCATAATTTTCAGGCTGGCGAGTATGAAAATCTTTAAATCGATTTATCTCCGTTAATATGGCTCTAATCGAGATTTGGAGTGATTTTAGGTGTCAAAATTTTTTTTTCGTACAAGAACATGTCCCAACCCATAATTTTCAGGCTGGCGAGTATGAAAATCTTTAAATCGATTTATCTCCGTTAATATGGCTCTAATCGAGATTTGGAGTGATTTTAGGTGTCAAAATTTTTTTTTCGAACAAAAACATGTCCCAACCCATAATTTTCAGGCTGGCGAGTATGAAAATCTTTAAATCGATTTATCTCCGTTAATATGGCTCTAATCGAGATTTGGAGTGATTTTAGGTGTCAAAATTTTTTTTTCGTACAAGAACATGTCCCAACCCATAATTTTCAGGCTGGCGAGTATGAAAATCTTTAAATCGATTTATCTCCGTTAATATGGCTCTAATCGAGATTTGGAGGGATTTTAGGTGTCAAAATTTTTTTACGAACAAAAACATGTCCCAACCCATAATTTTCAGGCTGGCGAGTATGAAAATCTTTAAATCGATTTATCTCCGTTAATATGGCTCTAATCGAGATTTGGAGTGATTTTAGGTGTCAAAATTTTTTTTCGTACAAGAACATGTCCCAACCCATAATTTTCAGGCTGGCGAGTATGAAAATCTTTAAATCGATTTATCTCCGTTAATATGGCTCTAATCGAGATTTGGAGGGATTTTAGGTGTCAAAATTTTTTTACGAACAAAAACATGTCCCAACCCATAATTTTCAGGCTGGCGAGTATGAAAATCTTTAAATCGATTTATCTCCGTTAATATGGCTCCAATCGAGATTTGGATTGATTTTAGGTGTCAAAATTTTTTTTCGTACAAGAACATGTCCCAACCCATAATTTTCAGGCTGGCGAGTATGAAAATCTTTAAATCGATTTATCTCCGTTAATATGGCTCCAATCGAGATTTGGATTGATTTTAGGTGTCAAAATTTTTTTTCGTACAAGAACATGTCCCAACCCATAATTTTCAGGCTGTTGGGTGTGAAAATTTTTAAATCGATTTATCTCCGTTAATATGGCTCTAATCGAGATTTGGAGGGATTTAAGGTGTCAAAATTTTGTTTCGTACAAAAACATGTCCCAACCCATAATTTTCAGGCTGGCGAGTATGAAAATCTTTAAATCGATTTATCTCCGTTAATATGGCTCTAATCGAGATTTGGAGTGATTTTAGGTGTCAAAATTTTTTTTCGTACAAGAACATGTCCCAACCCATAATTTTCAGGCTGGCGAGTATGAAAATCTTTAAATCGATTTATCTCCGTTAATATGGCTCTAATCGAGATTTGGAGGGATTTTAGGTGTCAAAATTTTTTTACGAACAAAAACATGTCCCAACCCATAATTTTCAGGCTGGCGAGTATGAAAATCTTTAAATCGATTTATCTCCGTTAATATGGCTCTAATCGAGATTTGGAGTGATTTTAGGTGTCAAAATTTTTTTTCGTACAAGAACATGTCCCAACCCATAATTTTCAGGCTGGCGAGTATGAAAATCTTTAAATCGATTTATCTCCGTTAATATGGCTCTAATCGAGATTTGGAGGGATTTTAGGTGTCAAAATTTTTTTACGAACAAAAACATGTCCCAACCCATAATTTTCAGGCTGGCGAGTATGAAAATCTTTAAATCGATTTATCTCCGTTAATATGGCTCCAATCGAGATTTGGATTGATTTTAGGTGTCAAAATTTTTTTTCGTACAAGAACATGTCCCAACCCATAATTTTCAGGCTGGCGAGTATGAAAATCTTTAAATCGATTTATCTCCGTTAATATGGCTCCAATCGAGATTTGGATTGATTTTAGGTGTCAAAATTTTTTTTCGTACAAGAACATGTCCCAACCCATAATTTTCAGGCTGGCGAGTATGAAAATTTTTAAATCGATTTATCTCCGTTAATATGGCTCTAATCGAGATTTGGAGGGATTTAAGGTGTCAAAATTTTTTTTCGTACAAGAACATGTCCCAACCCATAATTTTCAGGCTGGCGAGTATGAAAATCTTTAAATCGATTTATCTCCGTTAATATGGCTCTAATCGAGATTTGGAGGGATTTTAGGTGTCAAAATTTTTTTACGAACAAAAACATGTCCCAACCCATAATTTTCAGGCTGGCGAGTATGAAAATCTTTAAATCGATTTATCTCCGTTAATATGGCTCTAATCGAGATTTGGAGTGATTTTAGGTTTTAAAATTTTTTTTCGTACAAGAACATGTCCCAACCCATAATTTTCAGGCTGTTGGGTGTGAAAATTTTTGAATCGATTTATCTCCGTTAATATGGCTCTAATCGAGATTTGGAGGGATTTAAGGTGTCAAAATTTTGTTTCGTACAAAAACATGTCCCAACCCATAATTTTCAGGCTGGCGAGTATGAAAATCTTTAAATCGATTTATCTCCGTTAATATGGCTCTAATCGAGATTTGGAGTGATTTTAGGTGTCAAAATTTTTTTTCGTACAAGAACATGTCCCAACCCATAATTTTCAGGCTGGCGAGTATGAAAATCTTTAAATCGATTTATCTCCGTTAATATGGCTCTAATCGAGATTTGGAGGGATTTTAGGTGTCAAAATTTTTTTACGAACAAAAACATGTCCCAACCCATAATTTTCAGGCTGGCGAGTATGAAAATCTTTAAATCGATTTATCTCCGTTAATATGGCTCTAATCGAGATTTGGAGTGATTTTAGGTGTCAAAATTTTTTTTCGTACAAGAACATGTCCCAACCCATAATTTTCAGGCTGGCGAGTATGAAAATCTTTAAATCGATTTATCTCCGTTAATATGGCTCTAATCGAGATTTGGAGGGATTTTAGGTGTCAAAATTTTTTTACGAACAAAAACATGTCCCAACCCATAATTTTCAGGCTGGCGAGTATGAAAATCTTTAAATCGATTTATCTCCGTTAATATGGCTCTAATCGAGATTTGGAGTGATTTTAGGTGTCAAAATTTTTTTTCGTACAAGAACATGTCCCAACCCATAATTTTCAGGCTGGCGAGTATGAAAATCTTTAAATCGATTTATCTCCGTTAATATGGCTCTAATCGAGATTTGGAGGGATTTTAGGTGTCAAAATTTTTTTACGAACAAAAACATGTCCCAACCCATAATTTTCAGGCTGGCGAGTATGAAAATCTTTAAATCGATTTATCTCCGTTAATATGGCTCCAATCGAGATTTGGATTGATTTTAGGTGTCAAAATTTTTTTTCGTACAAGAACATGTCCCAACCCATAATTTTCAGGCTGGCGAGTATGAAAATCTTTAAATCGATTTATCTCCGTTAATATGGCTCTAATCGAGATTTGGAGTGATTTTAGGTGTCAAAATTTTTTTTCGTACAAGAACATGTCCCAACCCATAATTTTCAGGCTGGCGAGTATGAAAATCTTTAAATCGATTTATCTCCGTTAATATGGCTCTAATCGAGATTTGGAGTGATTTTAGGTGTCAAAATTTTTTTTCGTACAAGAACATGTCCCAACCCATAATTTTCAGGCTGTTGGGTGTGAAAATTTTTAAATCGATTTATCTCCGTTAATATGGCTCTAATCGAGATTTGGAGGGATTTAAGGTGTCAAAATTTTGTTTCGTACAAAAACATGTCCCAACCCATAATTTTCAGGCTGGCGAGTATGAAAATCTTTAAATCGATTTATCTCCGTTAATATGGCTCTAATCGAGATTTGGAGTGATTTTAGGTGTCAAAATTTTTTTTCGTACAAGAACATGTCCCAACCCATAATTTTCAGGCTGGCGAGTATGAAAATCTTTAAATCGATTTATCTCCGTTAATATGGCTCTAATCGAGATTTGGAGGGATTTTAGGTGTCAAAATTTTTTTACGAACAAAAACATGTCCCAACCCATAATTTTCAGGCTGGCGAGTATGAAAATCTTTAAATCGATTTATCTCCGTTAATATGGCTCTAATCGAGATTTGGAGTGATTTTAGGTGTCAAAATTTTTTTTCGTACAAGAACATGTCCCAACCCATAATTTTCAGGCTGGCGAGTATGAAAATCTTTAAATCGATTTATCTCCGTTAATATGGCTCTAATCGAGATTTGGAGGGATTTTAGGTGTCAAAATTTTTTTACGAACAAAAACATGTCCCAACCCATAATTTTCAGGCTGGCGAGTATGAAAATCTTTAAATCGATTTATCTCCGTTAATATGGCTCCAATCGAGATTTGGATTGATTTTAGGTGTCAAAATTTTTTTTCGTACAAGAACATGTCCCAACCCATAATTTTCAGGCTGGCGAGTATGAAAATCTTTAAATCGATTTATCTCCGTTAATATGGCTCCAATCGAGATTTGGATTGATTTTAGGTGTCAAAATTTTTTTTCGTACAAGAACATGTCCCAACCCATAATTTTCAGGCTGGCGAGTATGAAAATTTTTAAATCGATTTATCTCCGTTAATATGGCTCTAATCGAGATTTGGAGGGATTTAAGGTGTCAAAATTTTTTTTCGTACAAGAACATGTCCCAACCCATAATTTTCAGGCTGGCGAGTATGAAAATCTTTAAATCGATTTATCTCCGTTAATATGGCTCTAATCGAGATTTGGAGGGATTTTAGGTGTCAAAATTTTTTTACGAACAAAAACATGTCCCAACCCATAATTTTCAGGCTGGCGAGTATGAAAATCTTTAAATCGATTTATCTCCGTTAATATGGCTCCAATCGAGATTTGGATTGATTTTAGGTGTCAAAATTTTTTTTCGTACAAGAACATGTCCCAACCCATAATTTTCAGGCTGGCGAGTATGAAAATTTTTAAATCGATTTATCTCCGTTAATATGGCTCTAATCGAGATTTGGAGGGATTTAAGGTGTCAAAATTTTTTTTCGTACAAGAACATGTCCCAACCCATAATTTTCAGGCTGGCGAGTATGAAAATCTTTAAATCGATTTATCTCCGTTAATATGGCTCTAATCGAGATTTGGAGGGATTTTAGGTGTCAAATTTTTTTTACGAACAAAAACATGTCCCAACCCATAATTTTCAGGCTGTTGGGTGTGAAAATCTTTAAATCGATTTATCTCCGTTAATATGGCTCTAATCGAGATTTGGAGGGATTTAAGGTGTCAAAATTTTGTTTCGAACAAAAACATGTCCCAACCCATAATTTTCAGGCTGGCGAGTATGAAAATCTTTAAATCGATTTATCTCCGTTAATATGGCTCTAATCGAGATTTGGAGGGATTTTAGGTGTCAAAATTTTTTTACGAACAAAAACATGTCCCAACCCATAATTTTCAGGCTGGCGAGTATGAAAATCTTTAAATCGATTTATCTCCGTTAATATGGCTCTAATCGAGATTTGGAGTGATTTTAGGTGTCAAAATTTTTTTTCGTACAAGAACATGTCCCAACCCATAATTTTCAGGCTGGCGAGTATGAAAATCTTTAAATCGATTTATCTCCGTTAATATGGCTCTAATCGAGATTTGGAGTGATTTTAGGTGTCAAAATTTTTTTTCGTACAAGAACATGTCCCAACCCATAATTTTCAGGCTGGCGAGTATGAAAATCTTTAAATCGATTTATCTCCGTTAATATGGCTCTAATCGAGATTTGGAGGGATTTAAGGTGTCAAAATTTTGTTTCGTACAAAAACATGTCCCAACCCATAATTTTCAGGCTGGCGAGTATGAAAATCTTTAAATCGATTTATCTCCGTTAATATGGCTCTAATCGAGATTTGGAGTGATTTTAGGTGTCAAAATTTTTTTTCGTACAAGAACATGTCCCAACCCATAATTTTCAGGCTGGCGAGTATGAAAATCTTTAAATCGATTTATCTCCGTTAATATGGCTCTAATCGAGATTTGGAGGGATTTTAGGTGTCAAAATTTTTTTACGAACAAAAACATGTCCCAACCCATAATTTTCAGGCTGGCGAGTATGAAAATCTTTAAATCGATTTATCTCCGTTAATATGGCTCTAATCGAGATTTGGAGTGATTTTAGGTGTCAAAATTTTTTTTCGTACAAGAACATGTCCCAACCCATAATTTTCAGGCTGGCGAGTATGAAAATCTTTAAATCGATTTATCTCCGTTAATATGGCTCTAATCGAGATTTGGAGGGATTTTAGGTGTCAAAATTTTTTTACGAACAAAAACATGTCCCAACCCATAATTTTCAGGCTGGCGAGTATGAAAATCTTTAAATCGATTTATCTCCGTTAATATGGCTCCAATCGAGATTTGGATTGATTTTAGGTGTCAAAATTTTTTTTCGTACAAGAACATGTCCCAACCCATAATTTTCAGGCTGGCGAGTATGAAAATCTTTAAATCGATTTATCTCCGTTAATATGGCTCCAATCGAGATTTGGATTGATTTTAGGTGTCAAAATTTTTTTTCGTACAAGAACATGTCCCAACCCATAATTTTCAGGCTGGCGAGTATGAAAATTTTTAAATCGATTTATCTCCGTTAATATGGCTCTAATCGAGATTTGGAGGGATTTAAGGTGTCAAAATTTTTTTTCGTACAAGAACATGTCCCAACCCATAATTTTCAGGCTGGCGAGTATGAAAATCTTTAAATCGATTTATCTCCGTTAATATGGCTCTAATCGAGATTTGGAGGGATTTTAGGTGTCAAAATTTTTTTACGAACAAAAACATGTCCCAACCCATAATTTTCAGGCTGGCGAGTATGAAAATCTTTAAATCGATTTATCTCCGTTAATATGGCTCTAATCGAGATTTGGAGTGATTTTAGGTTTTAAAATTTTTTTTCGTACAAGAACATGTCCCAACCCATAATTTTCAGGCTGTTGGGTGTGAAAATTTTTAAATCGATTTATCTCCGTTAATATGGCTCTAATCGAGATTTGGAGGGATTTAAGGTGTCAAAATTTTGTTTCGTACAAAAACATGTCCCAACCCATAATTTTCAGGCTGGCGAGTATGAAAATCTTTAAATCGATTTATCTCCGTTAATATGGCTCTAATCGAGATTTGGAGGGATTTTAGGTGTCAAAATTTTTTTACGAACAAAAACATGTCCCAACCCATAATTTTCAGGCTGGCGAGTATGAAAATCTTTAAATCGATTTATCTCCGTTAATATGGCTCTAATCGAGATTTGGAGTGATTTTAGGTGTCAAAATTTTTTTTCGTACAAGAACATGTCCCAACCCATAATTTTCAGGCTGGCGAGTATGAAAATCTTTAAATCGATTTATCTCCGTTAATATGGCTCTAATCGAGATTTGGATTGATTTTAGGTGTCAAAATTTTTTTTCGTACAAGAACATGTCCCAACCCATAATTTTCAGGCTGGCGAGTATGAAAATTTTTAAATCGATTTATCTCCGTTAATATGGCTCTAATCGAGATTTGGAGGGATTTAAGGTGTCAAAATTTTTTTTCGTACAAGAACATGTCCCAACCCATAATTTTCAGGCTGGCGAGTATGAAAATCTTTAAATCGATTTATCTCCGTTAATATGGCTCTAATCGAGATTTGGAGGGATTTTAGGTGTCAAAATTTTTTTACGAACAAAAACATGTCCCAACCCATAATTTTCAGGCTGGCGAGTATGAAAATCTTTAAATCGATTTATCTCCGTTAATATGGCTCCAATCGAGATTTGGATTGATTTTAGGTGTCAAAATTTTTTTTCGTACAAGAACATGTCCCAACCCATAATTTTCAGGCTGGCGAGTATGAAAATCTTTAAATCGATTTATCTCCGTTAATATGGCTCTAATCGAGATTTGGAGGGATTTTAGGTGTCAAATTTTTTTTACGAACAAAAACATGTCCCAACCCATAATTTTCAGGCTGTTGGGTGTGAAAATCTTTAAATCGATTTATCTCCGTTAATATGGCTCTAATCGAGATTTGGAGGGATTTAAGGTGTCAAAATTTTGTTTCGAACAAAAACATGTCCCAACCCATAATTTTCAGGCTGGCGAGTATGAAAATCTTTAAATCGATTTATCTCCGTTAATATGGCTCTAATCGAGATTTGGAGGGATTTTAGGTGTCAAAATTTTTTTACGAACAAAAACATGTCCCAACCCATAATTTTCAGGCTGGCGAGTATGAAAATCTTTAAATCGATTTATCTCCGTTAATATGGCTCTAATCGAGATTTGGAGTGATTTTAGGTGTCAAAATTTTTTTTCGTACAAGAACATGTCCCAACCCATAATTTTCAGGCTGGCGAGTATGAAAATCTTTAAATCGATTTATCTCCGTTAATATGGCTCTAATCGAGATTTGGAGTGATTTTAGGTGTCAAAATTTTTTTTCGTACAAGAACATGTCCCAACCCATAATTTTCAGGCTGGCGAGTATGAAAATCTTTAAATCGATTTATCTCCGTTAATATGGCTCTAATCGAGATTTGGAGGGATTTTAGGTGTCAAAATTTTTTTACGAACAAAAACATGTCCCAACCCATAATTTTCAGGCTGGCGAGTATGAAAATCTTTAAATCGATTTATCTCCGTTAATATGGCTCCAATCGAGATTTGGATTGATTTTAGGTGTCAAAATTTTTTTTCGTACAAGAACATGTCCCAACCCATAATTTTCAGGCTGGCGAGTATGAAAATCTTTAAATCGATTTATCTCCGTTAATATGGCTCTAATCGAGATTTGGAGGGATTTTAGGTGTCAAATTTTTTTTACGAACAAAAACATGTCCCAACCCATAATTTTCAGGCTGTTGGGTGTGAAAATCTTTAAATCGATTTATCTCCGTTAATATGGCTCTAATCGAGATTTGGAGTGATTTTAGGTGTCAAAATTTTTTTTCGTACAAGAACATGTCCCAACCCATAATTTTCAGGCTGGCGAGTATGAAAATCTTTAAATCGATTTATCTCCGTTAATATGGCTCTAATCGAGATTTGGAGGGATTTTAGGTGTCAAAATTTTTTTACGAACAAAAACATGTCCCAACCCATAATTTTCAGGCTGGCGAGTATGAAAATCTTTAAATCGATTTATCTCCGTTAATATGGCTCCAATCGAGATTTGGATTGATTTTAGGTGTCAAAATTTTTTTTCGTACAAGAACATGTCCCAACCCATAATTTTCAGGCTGGCGAGTATGAAAATCTTTAAATCGATTTATCTCCGTTAATATGGCTCCAATCGAGATTTGGATTGATTTTAGGTGTCAAAATTTTTTTTCGTACAAGAACATGTCCCAACCCATAATTTTCAGGCTGGCGAGTATGAAAATTTTTAAATCGATTTATCTCCGTTAATATGGCTCTAATCGAGATTTGGAGGGATTTAAGGTGTCAAAATTTTGTTTCGTACAAAAACATGTCCCAACCCATAATTTTCAGGCTGGCGAGTATGAAAATCTTTAAATCGATTTATCTCCGTTAATATGGCTCTAATCGAGATTTGGAGTGATTTTAGGTGTCAAAATTTTTTTTCGTACAAGAACATGTCCCAACCCATAATTTTCAGGCTGGCGAGTATGAAAATCTTTAAATCGATTTATCTCCGTTAATATGGCTCTAATCGAGATTTGGAGGGATTTTAGGTGTCAAAATTTTTTTACGAACAAAAACATGTCCCAACCCATAATTTTCAGGCTGGCGAGTATGAAAATCTTTAAATCGATTTATCTCCGTTAATATGGCTCTAATCGAGATTTGGAGTGATTTTAGGTGTCAAAATTTTTTTTCGTACAAGAACATGTCCCAACCCATAATTTTCAGGCTGGCGAGTATGAAAATCTTTAAATCGATTTATCTCCGTTAATATGGCTCTAATCGAGATTTGGAGGGATTTTAGGTGTCAAAATTTTTTTACGAACAAAAACATGTCCCAACCCATAATTTTCAGGCTGGCGAGTATGAAAATCTTTAAATCGATTTATCTCCGTTAATATGGCTCCAATCGAGATTTGGATTGATTTTAGGTGTCAAAATTTTTTTTCGTACAAGAACATGTCCCAACCCATAATTTTCAGGCTGGCGAGTATGAAAATCTTTAAATCGATTTATCTCCGTTAATATGGCTCCAATCGAGATTTGGATTGATTTTAGGTGTCAAAATTTTTTTTCGTACAAGAACATGTCCCAACCCATAATTTTCAGGCTGGCGAGTATGAAAATTTTTAAATCGATTTATCTCCGTTAATATGGCTCTAATCGAGATTTGGAGGGATTTAAGGTGTCAAAATTTTTTTTCGTACAAGAACATGTCCCAACCCATAATTTTCAGGCTGGCGAGTATGAAAATCTTTAAATCGATTTATCTCCGTTAATATGGCTCTAATCGAGATTTGGAGGGATTTTAGGTGTCAAAATTTTTTTACGAACAAAAACATGTCCCAACCCATAATTTTCAGGCTGTTGGGTGTGAAAATTTTTGAATCGATTTATCTCCGTTAATATGGCTCTAATCGAGATTTGGAGGGATTTAAGGTGTCAAAATTTTGTTTCGTACAAAAACATGTCCCAACCCATAATTTTCAGGCTGGCGAGTATGAAAATCTTTAAATCGATTTATCTCCGTTAATATGGCTCTAATCGAGATTTGGAGTGATTTTAGGTGTCAAAATTTTTTTTCGTACAAGAACATGTCCCAACCCATAATTTTCAGGCTGGCGAGTATGAAAATCTTTAAATCGATTTATCTCCGTTAATATGGCTCTAATCGAGATTTGGAGGGATTTTAGGTGTCAAAATTTTTTTACGAACAAAAACATGTCCCAACCCATAATTTTCAGGCTGGCGAGTATGAAAATCTTTAAATCGATTTATCTCCGTTAATATGGCTCTAATCGAGATTTGGAGTGATTTTAGGTGTCAAAATTTTTTTTCGTACAAGAACATGTCCCAACCCATAATTTTCAGGCTGGCGAGTATGAAAATCTTTAAATCGATTTATCTCCGTTAATATGGCTCTAATCGAGATTTGGAGGGATTTTAGGTGTCAAAATTTTTTTACGAACAAAAACATGTCCCAACCCATAATTTTCAGGCTGGCGAGTATGAAAATCTTTAAATCGATTTATCTCCGTTAATATGGCTCTAATCGAGATTTGGAGTGATTTTAGGTGTCAAAATTTTTTTTCGTACAAGAACATGTCCCAACCCATAATTTTCAGGCTGGCGAGTATGAAAATCTTTAAATCGATTTATCTCCGTTAATATGGCTCTAATCGAGATTTGGAGGGATTTTAGGTGTCAAAATTTTTTTACGAACAAAAACATGTCCCAACCCATAATTTTCAGGCTGGCGAGTATGAAAATCTTTAAATCGATTTATCTCCGTTAATATGGCTCCAATCGAGATTTGGATTGATTTTAGGTGTCAAAATTTTTTTTCGTACAAGAACATGTCCCAACCCATAATTTTCAGGCTGGCGAGTATGAAAATCTTTAAATCGATTTATCTCCGTTAATATGGCTCTAATCGAGATTTGGAGTGATTTTAGGTGTCAAAATTTTTTTTCGTACAAGAACATGTCCCAACCCATAATTTTCAGGCTGGCGAGTATGAAAATCTTTAAATCGATTTATCTCCGTTAATATGGCTCTAATCGAGATTTGGAGTGATTTTAGGTGTCAAAATTTTTTTTCGTACAAGAACATGTCCCAACCCATAATTTTCAGGCTGTTGGGTGTGAAAATTTTTAAATCGATTTATCTCCGTTAATATGGCTCTAATCGAGATTTGGAGGGATTTAAGGTGTCAAAATTTTGTTTCGTACAAAAACATGTCCCAACCCATAATTTTCAGGCTGGCGAGTATGAAAATCTTTAAATCGATTTATCTCCGTTAATATGGCTCTAATCGAGATTTGGAGTGATTTTAGGTGTCAAAATTTTTTTTCGTACAAGAACATGTCCCAACCCATAATTTTCAGGCTGGCGAGTATGAAAATCTTTAAATCGATTTATCTCCGTTAATATGGCTCTAATCGAGATTTGGAGGGATTTTAGGTGTCAAAATTTTTTTACGAACAAAAACATGTCCCAACCCATAATTTTCAGGCTGGCGAGTATGAAAATCTTTAAATCGATTTATCTCCGTTAATATGGCTCTAATCGAGATTTGGAGTGATTTTAGGTGTCAAAATTTTTTTTCGTACAAGAACATGTCCCAACCCATAATTTTCAGGCTGGCGAGTATGAAAATCTTTAAATCGATTTATCTCCGTTAATATGGCTCTAATCGAGATTTGGAGGGATTTTAGGTGTCAAAATTTTTTTACGAACAAAAACATGTCCCAACCCATAATTTTCAGGCTGGCGAGTATGAAAATCTTTAAATCGATTTATCTCCGTTAATATGGCTCCAATCGAGATTTGGATTGATTTTAGGTGTCAAAATTTTTTTTCGTACAAGAACATGTCCCAACCCATAATTTTCAGGCTGGCGAGTATGAAAATCTTTAAATCGATTTATCTCCGTTAATATGGCTCCAATCGAGATTTGGATTGATTTTAGGTGTCAAAATTTTTTTTCGTACAAGAACATGTCCCAACCCATAATTTTCAGGCTGGCGAGTATGAAAATTTTTAAATCGATTTATCTCCGTTAATATGGCTCTAATCGAGATTTGGAGGGATTTAAGGTGTCAAAATTTTTTTTCGTACAAGAACATGTCCCAACCCATAATTTTCAGGCTGGCGAGTATGAAAATCTTTAAATCGATTTATCTCCGTTAATATGGCTCTAATCGAGATTTGGAGGGATTTTAGGTGTCAAAATTTTTTTACGAACAAAAACATGTCCCAACCCATAATTTTCAGGCTGGCGAGTATGAAAATCTTTAAATCGATTTATCTCCGTTAATATGGCTCCAATCGAGATTTGGATTGATTTTAGGTGTCAAAATTTTTTTTCGTACAAGAACATGTCCCAACCCATAATTTTCAGGCTGGCGAGTATGAAAATTTTTAAATCGATTTATCTCCGTTAATATGGCTCTAATCGAGATTTGGAGGGATTTAAGGTGTCAAAATTTTTTTTCGTACAAGAACATGTCCCAACCCATAATTTTCAGGCTGGCGAGTATGAAAATCTTTAAATCGATTTATCTCCGTTAATATGGCTCTAATCGAGATTTGGAGGGATTTTAGGTGTCAAATTTTTTTTACGAACAAAAACATGTCCCAACCCATAATTTTCAGGCTGTTGGGTGTGAAAATCTTTAAATCGATTTATCTCCGTTAATATGGCTCTAATCGAGATTTGGAGGGATTTAAGGTGTCAAAATTTTGTTTCGAACAAAAACATGTCCCAACCCATAATTTTCAGGCTGGCGAGTATGAAAATCTTTAAATCGATTTATCTCCGTTAATATGGCTCTAATCGAGATTTGGAGGGATTTTAGGTGTCAAAATTTTTTTACGAACAAAAACATGTCCCAACCCATAATTTTCAGGCTGGCGAGTATGAAAATCTTTAAATCGATTTATCTCCGTTAATATGGCTCTAATCGAGATTTGGAGTGATTTTAGGTGTCAAAATTTTTTTTCGTACAAGAACATGTCCCAACCCATAATTTTCAGGCTGGCGAGTATGAAAATCTTTAAATCGATTTATCTCCGTTAATATGGCTCTAATCGAGATTTGGAGTGATTTTAGGTGTCAAAATTTTTTTTCGTACAAGAACATGTCCCAACCCATAATTTTCAGGCTGGCGAGTATGAAAATCTTTAAATCGATTTATCTCCGTTAATATGGCTCTAATCGAGATTTGGAGGGATTTAAGGTGTCAAAATTTTGTTTCGTACAAAAACATGTCCCAACCCATAATTTTCAGGCTGGCGAGTATGAAAATCTTTAAATCGATTTATCTCCGTTAATATGGCTCTAATCGAGATTTGGAGTGATTTTAGGTGTCAAAATTTTTTTTCGTACAAGAACATGTCCCAACCCATAATTTTCAGGCTGGCGAGTATGAAAATCTTTAAATCGATTTATCTCCGTTAATATGGCTCTAATCGAGATTTGGAGGGATTTTAGGTGTCAAAATTTTTTTACGAACAAAAACATGTCCCAACCCATAATTTTCAGGCTGGCGAGTATGAAAATCTTTAAATCGATTTATCTCCGTTAATATGGCTCTAATCGAGATTTGGAGTGATTTTAGGTGTCAAAATTTTTTTTCGTACAAGAACATGTCCCAACCCATAATTTTCAGGCTGGCGAGTATGAAAATCTTTAAATCGATTTATCTCCGTTAATATGGCTCTAATCGAGATTTGGAGGGATTTTAGGTGTCAAAATTTTTTTACGAACAAAAACATGTCCCAACCCATAATTTTCAGGCTGGCGAGTATGAAAATCTTTAAATCGATTTATCTCCGTTAATATGGCTCCAATCGAGATTTGGATTGATTTTAGGTGTCAAAATTTTTTTTCGTACAAGAACATGTCCCAACCCATAATTTTCAGGCTGGCGAGTATGAAAATCTTTAAATCGATTTATCTCCGTTAATATGGCTCCAATCGAGATTTGGATTGATTTTAGGTGTCAAAATTTTTTTTCGTACAAGAACATGTCCCAACCCATAATTTTCAGGCTGGCGAGTATGAAAATTTTTAAATCGATTTATCTCCGTTAATATGGCTCTAATCGAGATTTGGAGGGATTTAAGGTGTCAAAATTTTTTTTCGTACAAGAACATGTCCCAACCCATAATTTTCAGGCTGGCGAGTATGAAAATCTTTAAATCGATTTATCTCCGTTAATATGGCTCTAATCGAGATTTGGAGGGATTTTAGGTGTCAAAATTTTTTTACGAACAAAAACATGTCCCAACCCATAATTTTCAGGCTGGCGAGTATGAAAATCTTTAAATCGATTTATCTCCGTTAATATGGCTCTAATCGAGATTTGGAGTGATTTTAGGTTTTAAAATTTTTTTTCGTACAAGAACATGTCCCAACCCATAATTTTCAGGCTGTTGGGTGTGAAAATTTTTAAATCGATTTATCTCCGTTAATATGGCTCTAATCGAGATTTGGAGGGATTTAAGGTGTCAAAATTTTGTTTCGTACAAAAACATGTCCCAACCCATAATTTTCAGGCTGGCGAGTATGAAAATCTTTAAATCGATTTATCTCCGTTAATATGGCTCTAATCGAGATTTGGAGGGATTTTAGGTGTCAAAATTTTTTTACGAACAAAAACATGTCCCAACCCATAATTTTCAGGCTGGCGAGTATGAAAATCTTTAAATCGATTTATCTCCGTTAATATGGCTCTAATCGAGATTTGGAGTGATTTTAGGTGTCAAAATTTTTTTTCGTACAAGAACATGTCCCAACCCATAATTTTCAGGCTGGCGAGTATGAAAATCTTTAAATCGATTTATCTCCGTTAATATGGCTCCAATCGAGATTTGGATTGATTTTAGGTGTCAAAATTTTTTTTCGTACAAGAACATGTCCCAACCCATAATTTTCAGGCTGGCGAGTATGAAAATTTTTAAATCGATTTATCTCCGTTAATATGGCTCTAATCGAGATTTGGAGGGATTTAAGGTGTCAAAATTTTTTTTCGTACAAGAACATGTCCCAACCCATAATTTTCAGGCTGGCGAGTATGAAAATCTTTAAATCGATTTATCTCCGTTAATATGGCTCTAATCGAGATTTGGAGGGATTTTAGGTGTCAAAATTTTTTTACGAACAAAAACATGTCCCAACCCATAATTTTCAGGCTGGCGAGTATGAAAATCTTTAAATCGATTTATCTCCGTTAATATGGCTCCAATCGAGATTTGGATTGATTTTAGGTGTCAAAATTTTTTTTCGTACAAGAACATGTCCCAACCCATAATTTTCAGGCTGGCGAGTATGAAAATCTTTAAATCGATTTATCTCCGTTAATATGGCTCTAATCGAGATTTGGAGGGATTTTAGGTGTCAAATTTTTTTTACGAACAAAAACATGTCCCAACCCATAATTTTCAGGCTGTTGGGTGTGAAAATCTTTAAATCGATTTATCTCCGTTAATATGGCTCTAATCGAGATTTGGAGGGATTTAAGGTGTCAAAATTTTGTTTCGAACAAAAACATGTCCCAACCCATAATTTTCAGGCTGGCGAGTATGAAAATCTTTAAATCGATTTATCTCCGTTAATATGGCTCTAATCGAGATTTGGAGGGATTTTAGGTGTCAAAATTTTTTTACGAACAAAAACATGTCCCAACCCATAATTTTCAGGCTGGCGAGTATGAAAATCTTTAAATCGATTTATCTCCGTTAATATGGCTCTAATCGAGATTTGGAGTGATTTTAGGTGTCAAAATTTTTTTTCGTACAAGAACATGTCCCAACCCATAATTTTCAGGCTGGCGAGTATGAAAATCTTTAAATCGATTTATCTCCGTTAATATGGCTCTAATCGAGATTTGGAGTGATTTTAGGTGTCAAAATTTTTTTTCGTACAAGAACATGTCCCAACCCATAATTTTCAGGCTGGCGAGTATGAAAATCTTTAAATCGATTTATCTCCGTTAATATGGCTCTAATCGAGATTTGGAGGGATTTTAGGTGTCAAAATTTTTTTACGAACAAAAACATGTCCCAACCCATAATTTTCAGGCTGGCGAGTATGAAAATCTTTAAATCGATTTATCTCCGTTAATATGGCTCCAATCGAGATTTGGATTGATTTTAGGTGTCAAAATTTTTTTTCGTACAAGAACATGTCCCAACCCATAATTTTCAGGCTGGCGAGTATGAAAATCTTTAAATCGATTTATCTCCGTTAATATGGCTCTAATCGAGATTTGGAGGGATTTTAGGTGTCAAATTTTTTTTACGAACAAAAACATGTCCCAACCCATAATTTTCAGGCTGTTGGGTGTGAAAATCTTTAAATCGATTTATCTCCGTTAATATGGCTCTAATCGAGATTTGGAGTGATTTTAGGTGTCAAAATTTTTTTTCGTACAAGAACATGTCCCAACCCATAATTTTCAGGCTGGCGAGTATGAAAATCTTTAAATCGATTTATCTCCGTTAATATGGCTCTAATCGAGATTTGGAGGGATTTTAGGTGTCAAAATTTTTTTACGAACAAAAACATGTCCCAACCCATAATTTTCAGGCTGGCGAGTATGAAAATCTTTAAATCGATTTATCTCCGTTAATATGGCTCTAATCGAGATTTGGAGTGATTTTAGGTGTCAAAATTTTTTTTCGTACAAGAACATGTCCCAACCCATAATTTTCAGGCTGGCGAGTATGAAAATCTTTAAATCGATTTATCTCCGTTAATATGGCTCTAATCGAGATTTGGAGGGATTTTAGGTGTCAAAATTTTTTTACGAACAAAAACATGTCCCAACCCATAATTTTCAGGCTGGCGAGTATGAAAATCTTTAAATCGATTTATCTCCGTTAATATGGCTCCAATCGAGATTTGGATTGATTTTAGGTGTCAAAATTTTTTTTCGTACAAGAACATGTCCCAACCCATAATTTTCAGGCTGGCGAGTATGAAAATCTTTAAATCGATTTATCTCCGTTAATATGGCTCCAATCGAGATTTGGATTGATTTTAGGTGTCAAAATTTTTTTTCGTACAAGAACATGTCCCAACCCATAATTTTCAGGCTGGCGAGTATGAAAATCTTTAAATCGATTTATCTCCGTTAATATGGCTCCAATCGAGATTTGGATTGATTTTAGGTGTCAAAATTTTTTTTCGTACAAGAACATGTCCCAACCCATAATTTTCAGGCTGGCGAGTATGAAAATCTTTAAATCGATTTATCTCCGTTAATATGGCTCCAATCGAGATTTGGATTGATTTTAGGTGTCAAAATTTTTTTTCGTACAAGAACATGTCCCAACCCATAATTTTCAGGCTGGCGAGTATGAAAATCTTTAAATCGATTTATCTCCGTTAATATGGCTCTAATCGAGATTTGGAGGGATTTTAGGTGTCAAAATTTTTTTACGAACAAAAACATGTCCCAACCCATAATTTTCAGGCTGGCGAGTATGAAAATCTTTAAATCGATTTATCTCCGTTAATATGGCTCTAATCGAGATTTGGAGTGATTTTAGGTGTCAAAATTTTTTTTCGTACAAGAACATGTCCCAACCCATAATTTTCAGGCTGGCGAGTATGAAAATCTTTAAATCGATTTATCTCCGTTAATATGGCTCTAATCGAGATTTGGAGGGATTTTAGGTGTCAAAATTTTTTTACGAACAAAAACATGTCCCAACCCATAATTTTCAGGCTGGCGAGTATGAAAATCTTTAAATCGATTTATCTCCGTTAATATGGCTCCAATCGAGATTTGGATTGATTTTAGGTGTCAAAATTTTTTTTCGTACAAGAACATGTCCCAACCCATAATTTTCAGGCTGGCGAGTATGAAAATCTTTAAATCGATTTATCTCCGTTAATATGGCTCCAATCGAGATTTGGATTGATTTTAGGTGTCAAAATTTTTTTTCGTACAAGAACATGTCCCAACCCATAATTTTCAGGCTGGCGAGTATGAAAATTTTTAAATCGATTTATCTCCGTTAATATGGCTCTAATCGAGATTTGGAGGGATTTAAGGTGTCAAAATTTTTTTTCGTACAAGAACATGTCCCAACCCATAATTTTCAGGCTGGCGAGTATGAAAATCTTTAAATCGATTTATCTCCGTTAATATGGCTCTAATCGAGATTTGGAGGGATTTTAGGTGTCAAAATTTTTTTACGAACAAAAACATGTCCCAACCCATAATTTTCAGGCTGGCGAGTATGAAAATCTTTAAATCGATTTATCTCCGTTAATATGGCTCTAATCGAGATTTGGAGTGATTTTAGGTGTCAAAATTTTTTTTCGTACAAGAACATGTCCCAACCCATAATTTTCAGGCTGGCGAGTATGAAAATCTTTAAATCGATTTATCTCCGTTAATATGGCTCTAATCGAGATTTGGAGGGATTTTAGGTGTCAAAATTTTTTTACGAACAAAAACATGTCCCAACCCATAATTTTCAGGCTGGCGAGTATGAAAATCTTTAAATCGATTTATCTCCGTTAATATGGCTCCAATCGAGATTTGGATTGATTTTAGGTGTCAAAATTTTTTTTCGTACAAGAACATGTCCCAACCCATAATTTTCAGGCTGGCGAGTATGAAAATCTTTAAATCGATTTATCTCCGTTAATATGGCTCCAATCGAGATTTGGATTGATTTTAGGTGTCAAAATTTTTTTTCGTACAAGAACATGTCCCAACCCATAATTTTCAGGCTGGCGAGTATGAAAATTTTTAAATCGATTTATCTCCGTTAATATGGCTCTAATCGAGATTTGGAGGGATTTAAGGTGTCAAAATTTTTTTTCGTACAAGAACATGTCCCAACCCATAATTTTCAGGCTGGCGAGTATGAAAATCTTTAAATCGATTTATCTCCGTTAATATGGCTCTAATCGAGATTTGGAGGGATTTTAGGTGTCAAAATTTTTTTACGAACAAAAACATGTCCCAACCCATAATTTTCAGGCTGGCGAGTATGAAAATCTTTAAATCGATTTATCTCCGTTAATATGGCTCTAATCGAGATTTGGAGTGATTTTAGGTTTTAAAATTTTTTTTCGTACAAGAACATGTCCCAACCCATAATTTTCAGGCTGTTGGGTGTGAAAATTTTTAAATCGATTTATCTCCGTTAATATGGCTCTAATCGAGATTTGGAGGGATTTAAGGTGTCAAAATTTTGTTTCGTACAAAAACATGTCCCAACCCATAATTTTCAGGCTGGCGAGTATGAAAATCTTTAAATCGATTTATCTCCGTTAATATGGCTCTAATCGAGATTTGGAGTGATTTTAGGTGTCAAAATTTTTTTTCGTACAAGAACATGTCCCAACCCATAATTTTCAGGCTGGCGAGTATGAAAATCTTTAAATCGATTTATCTCCGTTAATATGGCTCTAATCGAGATTTGGAGGGATTTTAGGTGTCAAAATTTTTTTACGAACAAAAACATGTCCCAACCCATAATTTTCAGGCTGGCGAGTATGAAAATCTTTAAATCGATTTATCTCCGTTAATATGGCTCTAATCGAGATTTGGAGTGATTTTAGGTGTCAAAATTTTTTTTCGTACAAGAACATGTCCCAACCCATAATTTTCAGGCTGGCGAGTATGAAAATCTTTAAATCGATTTATCTCCGTTAATATGGCTCTAATCGAGATTTGGAGGGATTTTAGGTGTCAAAATTTTTTTACGAACAAAAACATGTCCCAACCCATAATTTTCAGGCTGGCGAGTATGAAAATCTTTAAATCGATTTATCTCCGTTAATATGGCTCCAATCGAGATTTGGATTGATTTTAGGTGTCAAAATTTTTTTTCGTACAAGAACATGTCCCAACCCATAATTTTCAGGCTGGCGAGTATGAAAATCTTTAAATCGATTTATCTCCGTTAATATGGCTCCAATCGAGATTTGGATTGATTTTAGGTGTCAAAATTTTTTTTCGTACAAGAACATGTCCCAACCCATAATTTTCAGGCTGTTGGGTGTGAAAATTTTTAAATCGATTTATCTCCGTTAATATGGCTCTAATCGAGATTTGGAGGGATTTAAGGTGTCAAAATTTTGTTTCGTACAAAAACATGTCCCAACCCATAATTTTCAGGCTGGCGAGTATGAAAATCTTTAAATCGATTTATCTCCGTTAATATGGCTCTAATCGAGATTTGGAGTGATTTTAGGTGTCAAAATTTTTTTTCGTACAAGAACATGTCCCAACCCATAATTTTCAGGCTGGCGAGTATGAAAATCTTTAAATCGATTTATCTCCGTTAATATGGCTCTAATCGAGATTTGGAGGGATTTTAGGTGTCAAAATTTTTTTACGAACAAAAACATGTCCCAACCCATAATTTTCAGGCTGGCGAGTATGAAAATCTTTAAATCGATTTATCTCCGTTAATATGGCTCTAATCGAGATTTGGAGTGATTTTAGGTGTCAAAATTTTTTTTCGTACAAGAACATGTCCCAACCCATAATTTTCAGGCTGGCGAGTATGAAAATCTTTAAATCGATTTATCTCCGTTAATATGGCTCTAATCGAGATTTGGAGGGATTTTAGGTGTCAAAATTTTTTTACGAACAAAAACATGTCCCAACCCATAATTTTCAGGCTGGCGAGTATGAAAATCTTTAAATCGATTTATCTCCGTTAATATGGCTCCAATCGAGATTTGGATTGATTTTAGGTGTCAAAATTTTTTTTCGTACAAGAACATGTCCCAACCCATAATTTTCAGGCTGGCGAGTATGAAAATCTTTAAATCGATTTATCTCCGTTAATATGGCTCCAATCGAGATTTGGATTGATTTTAGGTGTCAAAATTTTTTTTCGTACAAGAACATGTCCCAACCCATAATTTTCAGGCTGGCGAGTATGAAAATTTTTAAATCGATTTATCTCCGTTAATATGGCTCTAATCGAGATTTGGAGGGATTTAAGGTGTCAAAATTTTTTTTCGTACAAGAACATGTCCCAACCCATAATTTTCAGGCTGGCGAGTATGAAAATCTTTAAATCGATTTATCTCCGTTAATATGGCTCTAATCGAGATTTGGAGGGATTTTAGGTGTCAAAATTTTTTTACGAACAAAAACATGTCCCAACCCATAATTTTCAGGCTGGCGAGTATGAAAATCTTTAAATCGATTTATCTCCGTTAATATGGCTCCAATCGAGATTTGGATTGATTTTAGGTGTCAAAATTTTTTTTCGTACAAGAACATGTCCCAACCCATAATTTTCAGGCTGGCGAGTATGAAAATCTTTAAATCGATTTATCTCCGTTAATATGGCTCTAATCGAGATTTGGAGGGATTTTAGGTGTCAAATTTTTTTTACGAACAAAAACATGTCCCAACCCATAATTTTCAGGCTGTTGGGTGTGAAAATCTTTAAATCGATTTATCTCCGTTAATATGGCTCTAATCGAGATTTGGAGGGATTTAAGGTGTCAAAATTTTGTTTCGAACAAAAACATGTCCCAACCCATAATTTTCAGGCTGGCGAGTATGAAAATCTTTAAATCGATTTATCTCCGTTAATATGGCTCTAATCGAGATTTGGAGGGATTTTAGGTGTCAAAATTTTTTTACGAACAAAAACATGTCCCAACCCATAATTTTCAGGCTGGCGAGTATGAAAATCTTTAAATCGATTTATCTCCGTTAATATGGCTCTAATCGAGATTTGGAGTGATTTTAGGTGTCAAAATTTTTTTTCGTACAAGAACATGTCCCAACCCATAATTTTCAGGCTGGCGAGTATGAAAATCTTTAAATCGATTTATCTCCGTTAATATGGCTCTAATCGAGATTTGGAGGGATTTTAGGTGTCAAAATTTTTTTACGAACAAAAACATGTCCCAACCCATAATTTTCAGGCTGGCGAGTATGAAAATCTTTAAATCGATTTATCTCCGTTAATATGGCTCTAATCGAGATTTGGAGTGATTTTAGGTGTCAAAATTTTTTTTCGTACAAGAACATGTCCCAACCCATAATTTTCAGGCTGGCGAGTATGAAAATCTTTAAATCGATTTATCTCCATTAATATGGCTCTAATCGAGATTTGGAGGGATTTAAGGTGTCAAAATTTTGTTTCGTACAAAAACATGTCCCAACCCATAATTTTCAGGCTGGCGAGTATGAAAATCTTTAAATCGATTTATCTCCGTTAATATGGCTCTAATCGAGATTTGGAGGGATTTTAGGTGTCAAAATTTTTTTACGAACAAAAACATGTCCCAAACCATAATTTTCAGGCTGGCGAGTATGAAAATCTTTAAATCGATTTATCTCCGTTAATATGGCTCTAATCGAGATTTGGAGTGATTTTAGTTGTCAAAATTTTTTTTCGTACAAGAACATGTCCCAACCCATAATTTTCAGGCTGGCGAGTATGAAAATCTTTAAATCGATTTATCTCCGTTAATATGGCTCTAATCGTGATTTGGAGGGATTTTAGGTGTCAAAATTTTTTTACGAACAAAAACATGTCCCAACCCATAATTTTCAGGCTGGCGAGTATGAAAATCTTTAAATCGATTTATCTCCGTTAATATGGCTCCAATCGAGATTTGGATTGATTTTAGGTGTCAAAATTTTTTTTCGTACAAGAACATGTCCCAACCCATAATTTTCAGGCTGGCGAGTATGAAAATCTTTAAATCGATTTATCTCCGTTAATATGGCTCCAATCGAGATTTGGATTGATTTTAGGTGTCAAAATTTTTTTTCGTACAAGAACATGTCCCAACCCATAATTTTCAGGCTGGCGAGTATGAAAATTTTTAAATCGATTTATCTCCGTTAATATGGCTCTAATCGAGATTTGGAGGGATTTAAGGTGTCAAAATTTTTTTTCGTACAAGAACATGTCCCAACCCATAATTTTCAGGCTGGCGAGTATGAAAATCTTTAAATCGATTTATCTCCGTTAATATGGCTCTAATCGAGATTTGGAGGGATTTTAGGTGTCAAAATTTTTTTACGAACAAAAACATGTCCCAACCCATAATTTTCAGGCTGGCGAGTATGAAAATCTTTAAATCGATTTATCTCCGTTAATATGGCTCTAATCGAGATTTGGAGTGATTTTAGGTTTTAAAATTTTTTTTCGTACAAGAACATGTCCCAACCCATAATTTTCAGGCTGTTGGGTGTGAAAATTTTTAAATCGATTTATCTCCGTTAATATGGCTCTAATCGAGATTTGGAGGGATTTAAGGTGTCAAAATTTTGTTTCGTACAAAAACATGTCCCAACCCATAATTTTCAGGCTGGCGAGTATGAAAATCTTTAAATCGATTTATCTCCGTTAATATGGCTCTAATCGAGATTTGGAGTGATTTTAGGTGTCAAAATTTTTTTTCGTACAAGAACATGTCCCAACCCATAATTTTCAGGCTGGCGAGTATGAAAATCTTTAAATCGATTTATCTCCGTTAATATGGCTCTAATCGAGATTTGGAGGGATTTTAGGTGTCAAAATTTTTTTACGAACAAAAACATGTCCCAACCCATAATTTTCAGGCTGGCGAGTATGAAAATCTTTAAATCGATTTATCTCCGTTAATATGGCTCTAATCGAGATTTGGAGTGATTTTAGGTGTCAAAATTTTTTTTCGTACAAGAACATGTCCCAACCCATAATTTTCAGGCTGGCGAGTATGAAAATCTTTAAATCGATTTATCTCCGTTAATATGGCTCTAATCGAGATTTGGAGGGATTTTAGGTGTCAAAATTTTTTTACGAACAAAAACATGTCCCAACCCATAATTTTCAGGCTGGCGAGTATGAAAATCTTTAAATCGATTTATCTCCGTTAATATGGCTCTAATCGAGATTTGGAGTGATTTTAGGTGTCAAAATTTTTTTTCGTACAAGAACATGTCCCAACCCATAATTTTCAGGCTGGCGAGTATGAAAATCTTTAAATCGATTTATCTCCGTTAATATGGCTCTAATCGAGATTTGGAGGGATTTTAGGTGTCAAAATTTTTTTACGAACAAAAACATGTCCCAACCCATAATTTTCAGGCTGGCGAGTATGAAAATCTTTAAATCGATTTATCTCCGTTAATATGGCTCCAATCGAGATTTGGATTGATTTTAGGTGTCAAAATTTTTTTTCGTACAAGAACATGTCCCAACCCATAATTTTCAGGCTGGCGAGTATGAAAATCTTTAAATCGATTTATCTCCGTTAATATGGCTCCAATCGAGATTTGGATTGATTTTAGGTGTCAAAATTTTTTTTCGTACAAGAACATGTCCCAACCCATAATTTTCAGGCTGTTGGGTGTGAAAATTTTTAAATCGATTTATCTCCGTTAATATGGCTCTAATCGAGATTTGGAGGGATTTAAGGTGTCAAAATTTTGTTTCGTACAAAAACATGTCCCAACCCATAATTTTCAGGCTGGCGAGTATGAAAATCTTTAAATCGATTTATCTCCGTTAATATGGCTCTAATCGAGATTTGGAGTGATTTTAGGTGTCAAAATTTTTTTTCGTACAAGAACATGTCCCAACCCATAATTTTCAGGCTGGCGAGTATGAAAATCTTTAAATCGATTTATCTCCGTTAATATGGCTCTAATCGAGATTTGGAGGGATTTTAGGTGTCAAAATTTTTTTACGAACAAAAACATGTCCCAACCCATAATTTTCAGGCTGGCGAGTATGAAAATCTTTAAATCGATTTATCTCCGTTAATATGGCTCTAATCGAGATTTGGAGTGATTTTAGGTGTCAAAATTTTTTTTCGTACAAGAACATGTCCCAACCCATAATTTTCAGGCTGGCGAGTATGAAAATCTTTAAATCGATTTATCTCCGTTAATATGGCTCTAATCGAGATTTGGAGGGATTTTAGGTGTCAAAATTTTTTTACGAACAAAAACATGTCCCAACCCATAATTTTCAGGCTGGCGAGTATGAAAATCTTTAAATCGATTTATCTCCGTTAATATGGCTAAAATCGAGATTTGGATTGATTTTAGGTGTCAAAATTTTTTTTCGTACAAGAACATGTCCCAACCCATAATTTTCAGGCTGGCGAGTATGAAAATCTTTAAATCGATTTATCTCCGTTAATATGGCTCCAATCGAGATTTGGATTGATTTTAGGTGTCAAAATTTTTTTTCGTACAAGAACATGTCCCAACCCATAATTTTCAGGCTGGCGAGTATGAAAATTTTTAAATCGATTTATCTCCGTTAATATGGCTCTAATCGAGATTTGGAGGGATTTAAGGTGTCAAAATTTTTTTTCGTACAAGAACATGTCCCAACCCATAATTTTCAGGCTGGCGAGTATGAAAATCTTTAAATCGATTTATCTCCGTTAATATGGCTCTAATCGAGATTTGGAGGGATTTTAGGTGTCAAAATTTTTTTACGAACAAAAACATGTCCCAACCCATAATTTTCAGGCTGGCGAGTATGAAAATCTTTAAATCGATTTATCTCCGTTAATATGGCTCCAATCGAGATTTGGATTGATTTTAGGTGTCAAAATTTTTTTTCGTACAAGAACATGTCCCAACCCATAATTTTCAGGCTGGCGAGTATGAAAATCTTTAAATCGATTTATCTCCGTTAATATGGCTCTAATCGAGATTTGGAGGGATTTTAGGTGTCAAATTTTTTTTACGAACAAAAACATGTCCCAACCCATAATTTTCAGGCTGTTGGGTGTGAAAATCTTTAAATCGATTTATCTCCGTTAATATGGCTCTAATCGAGATTTGGAGGGATTTAAGGTGTCAAAATTTTGTTTCGAACAAAAACATGTCCCAACCCATAATTTTCAGGCTGGCGAGTATGAAAATCTTTAAATCGATTTATCTCCGTTAATATGGCTCTAATCGAGATTTGGAGGGATTTTAGGTGTCAAAATTTTTTTACGAACAAAAACATGTCCCAACCCATAATTTTCAGGCTGGCGAGTATGAAAATCTTTAAATCGATTTATCTCCGTTAATATGGCTCTAATCGAGATTTGGAGTGATTTTAGGTGTCAAAATTTTTTTTCGTACAAGAACATGTCCCAACCCATAATTTTCAGGCTGGCGAGTATGAAAATCTTTAAATCGATTTATCTCCGTTAATATGGCTCTAATCGAGATTTGGAGTGATTTTAGGTGTCAAAATTTTTTTTCGTACAAGAACATGTCCCAACCCATAATTTTCAGGCTGGCGAGTATGAAAATCTTTAAATCGATTTATCTCCGTTAATATGGCTCTAATCGAGATTTGGAGGGATTTAAGGTGTCAAAATTTTGTTTCGTACAAAAACATGTCCCAACCCATAATTTTCAGGCTGGCGAGTATGAAAATCTTTAAATCGATTTATCTCCGTTAATATGGCTCTAATCGAGATTTGGAGTGATTTTAGGTGTCAAAATTTTTTTTCGTACAAGAACATGTCCCAACCCATAATTTTCAGGCTGGCGAGTATGAAAATCTTTAAATCGATTTATCTCCGTTAATATGGCTCTAATCGAGATTTGGAGGGATTTAAGGTGTCAAAATTTTGTTTCGTACAAAAACATGTCCCAACCCATAATTTTCAGGCTGGCGAGTATGAAAATCTTTAAATCGATTTATCTCCGTTAATATGGCTCTAATCGAGATTTGGAGTGATTTTAGGTGTCAAAATTTTTTTTCGTACAAGAACATGTCCCAACCCATAATTTTCAGGCTGGCGAGTATGAAAATCTTTAAATCGATTTATCTCCGTTAATATGGCTCTAATCGAGATTTGGAGGGATTTTAGGTGTCAAAATTTTTTTACGAACAAAAACATGTCCCAACCCATAATTTTCAGGCTGGCGAGTATGAAAATCTTTAAATCGATTTATCTCCGTTAATATGGCTCTAATCGAGATTTGGAGTGATTTTAGGTGTCAAAATTTTTTTTCGTACAAGAACATGTCCCAACCCATAATTTTCAGGCTGGCGAGTATGAAAATCTTTAAATCGATTTATCTCCGTTAATATGGCTCTAATCGAGATTTGGAGGGATTTTAGGTGTCAAAATTTTTTTACGAACAAAAACATGTCCCAACCCATAATTTTCAGGCTGGCGAGTATGAAAATCTTTAAATCGATTTATCTCCGTTAATATGGCTCTAATCGAGATTTGGAGTGATTTTAGGTGTCAAAATTTTTTTTCGTACAAGAACATGTCCCAACCCATAATTTTCAGGCTGGCGAGTATGAAAATCTTTAAATCGATTTATCTCCGTTAATATGGCTCTAATCGAGATTTGGAGTGATTTTAGGTGTCAAAATTTTTTTTCGTACAAGAACATGTCCCAACCCATAATTTTCAGGCTGGCGAGTATGAAAATCTTTAAATCGATTTATCTCCGTTAATATGGCTCTAATCGAGATTTGGAGGGATTTTAGGTGTCAAAATTTTTTTACGTACAAAAACATGTCCCAACCCATAATTTTCAGGCTGGCGAGTATGAAAATCTTTAAATCGATTTATCTCCGTTAATATGGCTCTAATCGAGATTTGGAGTGATTTTAGGTGTCAAAATTTTTTTTCGTACAAGAACATGTCCCAACCCATAATTTTCAGGCTGGCGAGTATGAAAATCTTTAAATCGATTTATCTCCGTTAATATGGCTCTAATCGAGATTTGGAGGGATTTAAGGTGTCAAAATTTTGTTTCGTACAAAAACATGTCCCAACCCATAATTTTCAGGCTGGCGAGTATGAAAATCTTTAAATCGATTTATCTCCGTTAATATGGCTCTAATCGAGATTTGGAGTGATTTTAGGTGTCAAAATTTTTTTTCGTACAAGAACATGTCCCAACCCATAATTTTCAGGCTGGCGAGTATGAAAATCTTTAAATCGATTTATCTCCGTTAATATGGCTCTAATCGAGATTTGGAGGGATTTTAGGTGTCAAAATTTTTTTACGAACAAAAACATGTCCCAACCCATAATTTTCAGGCTGGCGAGTATGAAAATCTTTAAATCGATTTATCTCCGTTAATATGGCTCTAATCGAGATTTGGAGTGATTTTAGGTGTCAAAATTTTTTTTCGTACAAGAACATGTCCCAACCCATAATTTTCAGGCTGGCGAGTATGAAAATCTTTAAATCGATTTATCTCCGTTAATATGGCTCTAATCGAGATTTGGAGGGATTTAAGGTGTCAAAATTTTGTTTCGTACAAAAACATGTCCCAACCCATAATTTTCAGGCTGGCGAGTATGAAAATCTTTAAATCGATTTATCTCCGTTAATATGGCTCTAATCGAGATTTGGAGTGATTTTAGGTGTCAAAATTTTTTTTCGTACAAGAACATGTCCCAACCCATAATTTTCAGGCTGGCGAGTATGAAAATCTTTAAATCGATTTATCTCCGTTAATATGGCTCTAATCGAGATTTGGAGGGATTTTAGGTGTCAAAATTTTTTTACGAACAAAAACATGTCCCAACCCATAATTTTCAGGCTGGCGAGTATGAAAATCTTTAAATCGATTTATCTCCGTTAATATGGCTCTAATCGAGATTTGGAGTGATTTTAGGTGTCAAAATTTTTTTTCGTACAAGAACATGTCCCAACCCATAATTTTCAGGCTGGCGAGTATGAAAATCTTTAAATCGATTTATCTCCGTTAATATGGCTCTAATCGAGATTTGGAGGGATTTTAGGTGTCAAAATTTTGTTTCGTACAAAAACATGTCCCAACCCATAATTTTCAGGCTGGCGAGTATGAAAATCTTTAAATCGATTTATCTCCGTTAATATGGCTCTAATCGAGATTTGGAGGGATTTTAGGTGTCAAAATTTTGTTTCGTACAAAAACATGTCCCAACCCATAATTTTCAGGCTGGCGAGTATGAAAATCTTTAAATCGATTTATCTCCGTTAATATGGCTCTAATCGAGATTTGGAGTGATTTTAGGTGTCAAAATTTTTTTTCGTACAAGAACATGTCCTAACCCATAATTTTCAGGCTGGCGAGTATGAAAATCTTTAAATCGATTTATCTCCGTTAATATGGCTCTAATCGAGATTTGGAGGGATTTTAGGTGTCAAAATTTTTTTACGAACAAAAACATGTCCCAACCCATAATTTTCAGGCTGGCGAGTATGAAAATCTTTAAATCGATTTATCTCCGTTAATATGGCTCTAATCGAGATTTGGAGGGATTTTAGGTGTCAAAATTTTTTTACGAACAAAAACATGTCCCAACCCATAATTTTCAGGCTGGCGAGTATGAAAATCTTTAAATCGATTTATCTCCGTTAATATGGCTCTAATCGAGATTTGGAGGGATTTTAGGTGTCAAAATTTTGTTTCGTACAAAAACATGTCCCAACCCATAATTTTCAGGCTGGCGAGTATGAAAATCTTTAAATCGATTTATCTCCGTTAATATGGCTCTAATCGAGATTTGGAGTGATTTTAGGTGTCAAAATTTTTTTTCGTACAAGAACATGTCCCAACCCATAATTTTCAGGCTGGCGAGTATGAAAATCTTTAAATCGATTTATCTCCGTTAATATGGCTCTAATCGAGATTTGGAGGGATTTTAGGTGTCAAAATTTTGTTTCGTACAAAAACATGTCCCAACCCATAATTTTCAGGCTGGCGAGTATGAAAATCTTTAAATCGATTTATCTCCGTTAATATGGCTCTAATCGAGATTTGAAGGGATTTTAGGTGTCAAAATTTTGTTTCGTACAAAAACATGTCCTAACCCATAATTTTCAGGCTGGCGAGTATGAAAATCTTTAAATCGATTTATCTCCGTTAATATGGCTCTAATCGAGATTTGGAGGGATTTTAGGTGTCAAAATTTTTTTACGAACAAAAACATGTCCCAACCCATAATTTTCAGGCTGGCGAGTATGAAAATCTTTAAATCGATTTATCTCCGTTAATATGGCTCTAATCGAGATTTGGAGGGATTTTAGGTGTCAAAATTTTGTTTCGTACAAAAACATGTCCCAACCCATAATTTTCAGGCTGGCGAGTATGAAAATCTTTAAATCGATTTATCTCCGTTAATATGGCTCTAATCGAGATTTGGAGTGATTTTAGGTGTCAAAATTTTTTTTCGTACAAGAACATGTCCCAACCCATAATTTTCAGGCTGGCGAGTATGAAAATCTTTAAATCGATTTATCTCCGTTAATATGGCTCTAATCGAGATTTGGAGGGATTTTAGGTGTCAAAATTTTTTTACGAACAAAAACATGTCCCAACCCATAATTTTCAGGCTGGCGAGTATGAAAATCTTTAAATCGATTTATCTCCGTTAATATGGCTCTAATCGAGATTTGGAGTGATTTTAGGTGTCAAAATTTTTTTTCGTACAAGAACATGTCCCAACCCATAATTTTCAGGCTGGCGAGTATGAAAATCTTTAAATCGATTTATCTCCGTTAATATGGCTCTAATCGAGATTTGGAGGGATTTTAGGTGTCAAAATTTTGTTTCGTACAAAAACATGTCCCAACCCATAATTTTCAGGCTGGCGAGTATGAAAATCTTTAAATCGATTTATCTCCGTTAATATGGCTCTAATCGAGATTTGGAGTGATTTTAGGTGTCAAAATTTTTTTTCGTACAAGAACATGTCCCAACCCATAATTTTCAGGCTGGCGAGTATGAAAATCTTTAAATCGATTTATCTCCGTTAATATGGCTCTAATCGAGATTTGGAGGGATTTTAGGTGTCAACATTTTTTTACGTACAAAAACATGTCCTAACCCATAATTTTCAGGCTGGCGAGTATGAAAATCTTTAAATCGATTTATCTCCGTTAATATCGAGATTTGGAGGGATTTTAGGTGTCAAATTTTTTTTACGAACAAAAACATGTCCCAACCCATAATTTTCAGGCTGGCGAGTATGAAAATCTTTAAATCGATTAATCTCCGTTAATATGGCTCTAATCGAGATTTGGAGGTATTTTAGGTGTCAAAATTTTGTTTCGTAGAAAAACATGTCCTAACCCATAATTTTCAGGCTGGCGAGTATGAAAATCTTTAAATCGATTTATCTCCGTTAAATCGAGATTTGGAGGGATTTTAGGTGTCAAAATTTTTTTACGAACAAAAACATGTCCTAACCCATAATTTTCAGGCTGGCGAGTATGAAAATCTTTAAATCGATTTATCTCCGTTAATATGGCTCTAATCGAGATTTGGAGGGATTTTAGGTGTCAAAATTTTTTTACGAACAAAAACATGTCCCAACCCATAATTTTCAGGCTGGCGAGTATGAAAATCTTTAAATCGATTTATCTCCGTTAATATGGCTCTAATCGAGATTTGGAGGGATTTTAGGTGTCAAAATTTTTTTACGAACAAAAACATGTCCCAACCCATAATTTTCAGGCTGGCGAGTATGAAAATCTTTAAATCGATTTATCTCCGTTAAAACTCAAATTGATCCACCGGGCAGGTGAATAGAACCTTTGTTACCCAGTATAATCTCGTTTTTGATATTATCCATAGATATACGAGGCCTTAGAGGATATTTTTATTTCTACTGGTCTCAGTTTCTGCTCTGCCCAATTGAACAGCAATTATTATTCAATAATCAATTGATTAATATCCTCACGTTAATTTTCTAACATGACAATAATTTTAAGATATAATTGTGGCTTATCTATGAGGAGCTGATATGAGTTTTACGTAGTGCAAATTATATATAAATCACTTTCTTCTTCTTGGCTTACAACTGGAGCTTTATTACTTTATACTTAATCTGCTTTATTGTGCTCTACATACTTTAAGCACAATCTTATTATATACAATATATACCAATAAAGTTAAATAATCAATCAGGCTGATAACCTGATTTGATCAGAAATCAGGCTGATTCTCTTAATCGATATTCTCTTTCGCGAATAACCCGAGTGCAATTGAATTTCCCATTCAGTGTGTTGATTTAGGCGCAAGCTAACTATAGTCGCTATATTTATAGTCTGGCGGATAGAATTTCAATCTATCAAAAAGCGGAACAAATTCAATATATTGTAGACCAACAATTGAAATGGTACTATCAAGTTTTATAAACAAAACGTTGATTATTCTTTCCTCCCCAATCGAACGCAAATTACAGGCTTCATCGGATAGAGGAAAGTTTCCCCAAAGATGGTCTTAGTTTGCGTAGGCGAGCCTTTAGTTTTGTTCGCAATAGCTGATGTGCTCTTTTCTGTTGTTGGTCGTGATTTGACAGCTCAATTGGTCAAACAGATATTTGACAGCTCAATTGGTTCGCGAGATTCTATCCGGCATGCTATGAATATAGCGACTATAAAGCTAACATCATCTTCTGCCGAACTGTCTTGTGAGCTTAGCGAGAAATTCATTTATGTTGCCGTGGTTAATCAAAGAGAAAGTCGATGAAAAGAATCGATCAACGAGGATAGGTCATTTTCAAATGTTACGCGAGTCAAATTCGAACAATTGTGGCGTCACTGCCTACGGCACCCCCAATTAGGTTTTGCACCGTCGGGGTTAACCTCAATCTGATGACAGTTTAGTGGTACTGTTTACGTGGACTTAGTCGATTTTTTCTTGGGAGGATTTTCTCGATAATTTTTCAGACTGCAGTGAGATGTAAACCACATTTCTGCAATGTTCACGAGCAAAATCCTTGCAACGCGCTGTTCCTCGACAATTTTCAAGTTAAAATTCTGAAATTTTAGAATTTTTTTTTTCGAAAAAATGACTAAGTTCTTGTAAACAGTACCACTGAACTGTCAAAAAGGTTCAGCCGATTAACACTGAGTTCATTCGTGACGTCACGCTGCAGTACCTAATAGACGAGTGCACGGATGGATTTGAGTTCACTCACTCGATAAAAAGTGACACAATAGCGGGGCCCTGTTTTCTTAAAATGAACACATAAATAATACTCGGGTAACATTTGACACGGGCCTATCAACTTTTGTACACAAAACTTGTTAAGCCCTTTTCGCTTGAACCGAATACGTCTACGCAAACTTACAACACCATCGGGTAGAGTGTACATCGGTTCTTGTGAAAAGGGCCTACACTAATAAAAATTCAATGCGAATTTTTATGTGTCCCACACATGATTTTTTGCAATGTGATAAACAAATGATATATATCTATATATGTCGGACACATAGTTCTTATGTGTACACATCAAATTCATGTGTAACCACACATACTATTCATTTGACTCATAAATATCATGTGTACTTCTGGGTGGATTCTGTTTATGTGTGGACACATGAAAATCATGTGATATTTTACATGGAAAATTACCAATAAAAATGTGTCGATATTTAACAGTGTAGCAAATTGTTTACAAAAGTTGATAGCTCCTGTTCAAATGTTACGCGAGCATTATTCCGGTATTCATTTACAGTAAACAGGGCCACACTGTTATGTCAACATTTTTCAACAGATTAACATAAGTTTACCCGTGAACTCGGCAGGAGCTGATCGGTGAGAGATTCACGATGTACCAGTTCTAATAGCGATTTTTAAAAATGAGGGTGATATATAGACCAAGGTTTAAAGCGTCAGTTACACTATCCTCCTTGTGAATATTATATATATTATATAATATATAGAGACCAAGGTTTAAAGCGTCAGATCAATGCAGGATGCACGCTATTTCTAAACAACTAGGATCTACTCATATCCCCCAAAATTGAGTAAACAAAGTTGGGACTGACAAGATGGCGAATGAACACCTGAATCCGAATGTTAATTTGTTATCTTGTCAGTTACAATCTAGTTCGCTATATATTGTTTAGCCCTAATTCTAATGGAAATGAGTAGATCTTACTTAAATTTGGATTGTTTAGAAATAACGTGTGCAGACATGTGGAAAAACTCTCTGCACACGGCCAACGAGATCAACCCAAATTTGATTTTACTTTACTCATTAATCGCAAAAAGTGCGATTTACTTCATGTTTTTCCAGTTTTTTCGCACTTTTTCAAGGAAAAAATGCCAGAGTTCTAATGATTGGATTTTCTTGGTGTATTGGTACTACTACTAGACTGTGTAAAATTTTGGTAAATTTTTCTCATTTTCCAGCAGATTATTGAGGCTTTTATTTGGGTTGATCTCATCGGCCGTGCACAAATATGAAGGGACAACATCTGACTGGTCTTATAGAGCTTCTCGACGCCTAATCGGCGCACACTACTGTACAATTTAAATCCAACGAGTGCGAGCAAGAGGGAAACACATTAGTGGGAAAATACACCGTCGATTCATACATGTGTGATAAATAGAGAAAGACGATTAAGCATCGAAAAGGTCTATTGGAATACGTAGGGTAGGATGGTTCTCAACGCACCCATGGCGTGAAATGGCCCTACGCTGTTTTTCATAGCTTTCCGATTGTCAATTCGTGAATTTAAAAATCAGCATTGCTAGTTCAGTGCTTGAACTAACATTCTGGCACATGATATTTCCAGAATTAGTAATGGATAAGCATCGAAAAACTGCACGGGGCCATTTTATCCCAGGGGTGCATTATGGACTATCCTCCCCTACATTCCACGATTTTGCGTACGATTTCTTCTTCTCATCATAACGCCCAAACTAAACATAAAGCCTTCTTCTGACTTAAAAAAAAAAAAAAAAAAAAAAAAAACGGTTTAACCGACATGCACGTATCAACAATATTGATCGAATAAGCCTCAGTAACGCTAGTAACAAAGGTAATAAGGCGGAATCTCGAACACCAAACGTCAGATCGGTATGAAATTTTTTCTGCAGGTAGATATGGATGAGGTCTTTCCATTGCTGCAAATTTCACGTTGATGGGATGTACCGTTTATTTGTAAAAAATCGTTAACTAAAATCTTTCTATCCTGTAAATCTCCGGAACCGGAAGTCAGATCGGTATGAATTTTTTTCCCCAAGTAGATATGGATGAGGTCTTTCTACTGTTAAAGAAATCATGTTGATAAAGTGTACCGTTGATTTTTAAAAAATCGTTCACTAAAATCATTCTGGCCTATATATCTCCGAAACCGGAAGTCAGATCGAGAAAAAATTCAATAGCGATCAATGGCGCTATGGGGCCTATCGAACGAGATATCAACCACATTGATCGCATGAGCTATCTCGAAAAAAGCTTGCCTAGATGAAACGCGTCCACAGACGCACATACAGACATCAGCAAATTTCACCTTGCTGGGTCGATTTTTCATATTCAATTTGATTCTACGATGTCGTAATTAAACTGTCGAGCCAGATCGCGCCGAGTTCTATCGATTGAGAATGTTTTATACAGGTGAGATAGCTTGTGTGAATGGCTATCGGGAGCAGACGGCAGGACGTGTGAAAATCGATTCTAATACCTATGTTACGCTAGTAACAAAGGTAATAAGGCGGAATCTCGAACACCAAACGTCAGATCGGTATGAAATTTTTTCTGCAGGTAGATATGGATGAGGTCTTTCCATTGCTGCAAATTTCACGTTGATGGGATGTACCGTTTATTTGTAAAAAATCGTTAACTAAAATCTTTCTATCCTGTAAATCTCCGGAACCGGAAGTCAGATCGGTATGAAATTTTTTCCCCAAGTAGATATGGATGAGGTCTTTCTACTGTTAAAGAAATCATGTTGATAAAGTGTACCGTTGATTTTTAAAAAATCGTTCACTAAAATCATTCTGGCCTATATATCTCCGAAACCGGAAGTCAGATCGAGAAAAAATTCAATAGCGATCAATGGCGCTATGGGGCCTATCGAACGAGATATCAACCACATTGATCGCATGAGCTATCTCGAAAAAAGCTTGCCTAGATGAAACGCGTCCACAGACGCACATACAGACATCAGCAAATTTCACCTTGCTGGGTCGATTTTTCATATTCAATTTGATTCTACGATGTCGTAATTAAACTGTCGAGCCAGATCGCGCCGAGTTCTATCGATTGAGAATGTTTTATACAGGTGAGATAGCTTGTGTGAATGGCTATCGGGAGCAGACGGCAGGACGTGTGAAAATCGATTCTAATACCTATGTTACGCTAGTAACAAAGGTAATAAGGCGGAATCTCGAACACCAAACGTCAGATCGGTATGAAATTTTTTCTGCAGGTAGATATGGATGAGGTCTTTCCATTGCTGCAAATTTCACGTTGATGGGATGTACCGTTTATTTGTAAAAAATCGTTAACTAAAATCTTTCTATCCTGTAAATCTCCGGAACCGGAAGTCAGATCGGTATGAATTTTTTTCCCCAAGTAGATATGGATGAGGTCTTTCTACTGTTAAAGAAATCATGTTGATAAAGTGTACCGTTGATTTTTAAAAAATCGTTCACTAAAATCATTCTGGCCTATATATCTCCGAAACCGGAAGTCAGATCGAGAAAAAATTCAATAGCGATCAATGGCGCTATGGGGCCTATCGAACGAGATATCAACCACATTGATCGCATGAGCTATCTCGAAAAAAGCTTGCCTAGATGAAACGCGTCCACAGACGCACATACAGACATCAGCAAATTTCACCTTGCTGGGTCGATTTTTCATATTCAATTTGATTCTACGATGTCGTAATTAAACTGTCGAGCCAGATCGCGCCGAGTTCTATCGATTGAGAATGTTTTATACAGGTGAGATAGCTTGTGTGAATGGCTATCGGGAGCAGACGGCAGGACGTGTGAAAATCGATTCTAATACCTATGTTACGCTAGTAACAAAGGTAATAAGGCGGAATCTCGAACACCAAACGTCAGATCGGTATGAAATTTTTTCTGCAGGTAGATATGGATGAGGTCTTTCCATTGCTGCAAATTTCACGTTGATGGGATGTACCGTTTATTTGTAAAAAATCGTTAACTAAAATCTTTCTATCCTGTAAATCTCCGGAACCGGAAGTCAGATCGGTATGAAATTTTTTCCCCAAGTAGATATGGATGAGGTCTTTCTACTGTTAAAGAAATCATGTTGATAAAGTGTACCGTTGATTTTTAAAAAATCGTTCACTAAAATCATTCTGGCCTATATATCTCCGAAACCGGAAGTCAGATCGAGAAAAAATTCAATAGCGATCAATGGCGCTATGGGGCCTATCGAACGAGATATCAACCACATTGATCGCATGAGCTATCTCGAAAAAAGCTTGCCTAGATGAAACGCGTCCACAGACGCACATACAGACATCAGCAAATTTCACCTTGCTGGGTCGATTTTTCATATTCAATTTGATTCTACGATGTCGTAATTAAACTGTCGAGCCAGATCGCGCCGAGTTCTATCGATTGAGAATGTTTTATACAGGTGAGATAGCTTGTGTGAATGGCTATCGGGAGCAGACGGCAGGACGTGTGAAAATCGATTCTAATACCTATGTTACGCTAGTAACAAAGGTAATAAGGCGGAATCTCGAACACCAAACGTCAGATCGGTATGAAATTTTTTCTGCAGGTAGATATGGATGAGGTCTTTCCATTGCTGCAAATTTCACGTTGATGGGATGTACCGTTTATTTGTAAAAAATCGTTAACTAAAATCTTTCTATCCTGTAAATCTCCGGAACCGGAAGTCAGATCGGTATGAAATTTTTTCCCCAAGTAGATATGGATGAGGTCTTTCTACTGTTAAAGAAATCATGTTGATAAAGTGTACCGTTGATTTTTAAAAAATCGTTCACTAAAATCATTCTGGCCTATATATCTCCGAAACCGGAAGTCAGATCGAGAAAAAATTCAATAGCGATCAATGGCGCTATGGGGCCTATCGAACGAGATATCAACCACATTGATCGCATGAGCTATCTCGAAAAAAGCTTGCCTAGATGAAACGCGTCCACAGACGCACATACAGACATCAGCAAATTTCACCTTGCTGGGTCGATTTTTCATATTCAATTTGATTCTACGATGTCGTAATTAAACTGTCGAGCCAGATCGCGCCGAGTTCTATCGATTGAGAATGTTTTATACAGGTGAGATAGCTTGTGTGAATGGCTATCGGGAGCAGACGGCAGGACGTGTGAAAATCGATTCTAATACCTATGTTACGCTAGTAACAAAGGTAATAAGGCGGAATCTCGAACACCAAACGTCAGATCGGTATGAAATTTTTTCTGCAGGTAGATATGGATGAGGTCTTTCCATTGCTGCAAATTTCACGTTGATGGGATGTACCGTTTATTTGTAAAAAATCGTTAACTAAAATCTTTCTATCCTGTAAATCTCCGGAACCGGAAGTCAGATCGGTATGAATTTTTTTCCCCAAGTAGATATGGATGAGGTCTTTCTACTGTTAAAGAAATCATGTTGATAAAGTGTACCGTTGATTTTTAAAAAATCGTTCACTAAAATCATTCTGGCCTATATATCTCCGAAACCGGAAGTCAGATCGAGAAAAAATTCAATAGCGATCAATGGCGCTATGGGGCCTATCGAACGAGATATCAACCACATTGATCGCATGAGCTATCTCGAAAAAAGCTTGCCTAGATGAAACGCGTCCACAGACGCACATACAGACATCAGCAAATTTCACCTTGCTGGGTCGATTTTTCATATTCAATTTGATTCTACGATGTCGTAATTAAACTGTCGAGCCAGATCGCGCCGAGTTCTATCGATTGAGAATGTTTTATACAGGTGAGATAGCTTGTGTGAATGGCTATCGGGAGCAGACGGCAGGACGTGTGAAAATCGATTCTAATACCTATGTTACGCTAGTAACAAAGGTAATAAGGCGGAATCTCGAACACCAAACGTCAGATCGGTATGAAATTTTTTCTGCAGGTAGATATGGATGAGGTCTTTCCATTGCTGCAAATTTCACGTTGATGGGATGTACCGTTTATTTGTAAAAAATCGTTAACTAAAATCTTTCTATCCTGTAAATCTCCGGAACCGGAAGTCAGATCGGTATGAAATTTTTTCCCCAAGTAGATATGGATGAGGTCTTTCTACTGTTAAAGAAATCATGTTGATAAAGTGTACCGTTGATTTTTAAAAAATCGTTCACTAAAATCATTCTGGCCTATATATCTCCGAAACCGGAAGTCAGATCGAGAAAAAATTCAATAGCGATCAATGGCGCTATGGGGCCTATCGAACGAGATATCAACCACATTGATCGCATGAGCTATCTCGAAAAAAGCTTGCCTAGATGAAACGCGTCCACAGACGCACATACAGACATCAGCAAATTTCACCTTGCTGGGTCGATTTTTCATATTCAATTTGATTCTACGATGTCGTAATTAAACTGTCGAGCCAGATCGCGCCGAGTTCTATCGATTGAGAATGTTTTATACAGGTGAGATAGCTTGTGTGAATGGCTATCGGGAGCAGACGGCAGGACGTGTGAAAATCGATTCTAATACCTATGTTACGCTAGTAACAAAGGTAATAAGGCGGAATCTCGAACACCAAACGTCAGATCGGTATGAAATTTTTTCTGCAGGTAGATATGGATGAGGTCTTTCCATTGCTGCAAATTTCACGTTGATGGGATGTACCGTTTATTTGTAAAAAATCGTTAACTAAAATCTTTCTATCCTGTAAATCTCCGGAACCGGAAGTCAGATCGGTATGAATTTTTTTCCCCAAGTAGATATGGATGAGGTCTTTCTACTGTTAAAGAAATCATGTTGATAAAGTGTACCGTTGATTTTTAAAAAATCGTTCACTAAAATCATTCTGGCCTATATATCTCCGAAACCGGAAGTCAGATCGAGAAAAAATTCAATAGCGATCAATGGCGCTATGGGGCCTATCGAACGAGATATCAACCACATTGATCGCATGAGCTATCTCGAAAAAAGCTTGCCTAGATGAAACGCGTCCACAGACGCACATACAGACATCAGCAAATTTCACCTTGCTGGGTCGATTTTTCATATTCAATTTGATTCTACGATGTCGTAATTAAACTGTCGAGCCAGATCGCGCCGAGTTCTATCGATTGAGAATGTTTTATACAGGTGAGATAGCTTGTGTGAATGGCTATCGGGAGCAGACGGCAGGACGTGTGAAAATCGATTCTAATACCTATGTTACGCTAGTAACAAAGGTAATAAGGCGGAATCTCGAACACCAAACGTCAGATCGGTATGAAATTTTTTCTGCAGGTAGATATGGATGAGGTCTTTCCATTGCTGCAAATTTCACGTTGATGGGATGTACCGTTTATTTGTAAAAAATCGTTAACTAAAATCTTTCTATCCTGTAAATCTCCGGAACCGGAAGTCAGATCGGTATGAAATTTTTTCCCCAAGTAGATATGGATGAGGTCTTTCTACTGTTAAAGAAATCATGTTGATAAAGTGTACCGTTGATTTTTAAAAAATCGTTCACTAAAATCATTCTGGCCTATATATCTCCGAAACCGGAAGTCAGATCGAGAAAAAATTCAATAGCGATCAATGGCGCTATGGGGCCTATCGAACGAGATATCAACCACATTGATCGCATGAGCTATCTCGAAAAAAGCTTGCCTAGATGAAACGCGTCCACAGACGCACATACAGACATCAGCAAATTTCACCTTGCTGGGTCGATTTTTCATATTCAATTTGATTCTACGATGTCGTAATTAAACTGTCGAGCCAGATCGCGCCGAGTTCTATCGATTGAGAATGTTTTATACAGGTGAGATAGCTTGTGTGAATGGCTATCGGGAGCAGACGGCAGGACGTGTGAAAATCGATTCTAATACCTATGTTACGCTAGTAACAAAGGTAATAAGGCGGAATCTCGAACACCAAACGTCAGATCGGTATGAAATTTTTTCTGCAGGTAGATATGGATGAGGTCTTTCCATTGCTGCAAATTTCACGTTGATGGGATGTACCGTTTATTTGTAAAAAATCGTTAACTAAAATCTTTCTATCCTGTAAATCTCCGGAACCGGAAGTCAGATCGGTATGAAATTTTTTCCCCAAGTAGATATGGATGAGGTCTTTCTACTGTTAAAGAAATCATGTTGATAAAGTGTACCGTTGATTTTTAAAAAATCGTTCACTAAAATCATTCTGGCCTATATATCTCCGAAACCGGAAGTCAGATCGAGAAAAAATTCAATAGCGATCAATGGCGCTATGGGGCCTATCGAACGAGATATCAACCACATTGATCGCATGAGCTATCTCGAAAAAAGCTTGCCTAGATGAAACGCGTCCACAGACGCACATACAGACATCAGCAAATTTCACCTTGCTGGGTCGATTTTTCATATTCAATTTGATTCTACGATGTCGTAATTAAACTGTCGAGCCAGATCGCGCCGAGTTCTATCGATTGAGAATGTTTTATACAGGTGAGATAGCTTGTGTGAATGGCTATCGGGAGCAGACGGCAGGACGTGTGAAAATCGATTCTAATACCTATGTTACGCTAGTAACAAAGGTAATAAGGCGGAATCTCGAACACCAAACGTCAGATCGGTATGAAATTTTTTCTGCAGGTAGATATGGATGAGGTCTTTCCATTGCTGCAAATTTCACGTTGATGGGATGTACCGTTTATTTGTAAAAAATCGTTAACTAAAATCTTTCTATCCTGTAAATCTCCGGAACCGGAAGTCAGATCGGTATGAATTTTTTTCCCCAAGTAGATATGGATGAGGTCTTTCTACTGTTAAAGAAATCATGTTGATAAAGTGTACCGTTGATTTTTAAAAAATCGTTCACTAAAATCATTCTGGCCTATATATCTCCGAAACCGGAAGTCAGATCGAGAAAAAATTCAATAGCGATCAATGGCGCTATGGGGCCTATCGAACGAGATATCAACCACATTGATCGCATGAGCTATCTCGAAAAAAGCTTGCCTAGATGAAACGCGTCCACAGACGCACATACAGACATCAGCAAATTTCACCTTGCTGGGTCGATTTTTCATATTCAATTTGATTCTACGATGTCGTAATTAAACTGTCGAGCCAGATCGCGCCGAGTTCTATCGATTGAGAATGTTTTATACAGGTGAGATAGCTTGTGTGAATGGCTATCGGGAGCAGACGGCAGGACGTGTGAAAATCGATTCTAATACCTATGTTACGCTAGTAACAAAGGTAATAAGGCGGAATCTCGAACACCAAACGTCAGATCGGTATGAAATTTTTTCTGCAGGTAGATATGGATGAGGTCTTTCCATTGCTGCAAATTTCACGTTGATGGGATGTACCGTTTATTTGTAAAAAATCGTTAACTAAAATCTTTCTATCCTGTAAATCTCCGGAACCGGAAGTCAGATCGGTATGAAATTTTTTCCCCAAGTAGATATGGATGAGGTCTTTCTACTGTTAAAGAAATCATGTTGATAAAGTGTACCGTTGATTTTTAAAAAATCGTTCACTAAAATCATTCTGGCCTATATATCTCCGAAACCGGAAGTCAGATCGAGAAAAAATTCAATAGCGATCAATGGCGCTATGGGGCCTATCGAACGAGATATCAACCACATTGATCGCATGAGCTATCTCGAAAAAAGCTTGCCTAGATGAAACGCGTCCACAGACGCACATACAGACATCAGCAAATTTCACCTTGCTGGGTCGATTTTTCATATTCAATTTGATTCTACGATGTCGTAATTAAACTGTCGAGCCAGATCGCGCCGAGTTCTATCGATTGAGAATGTTTTATACAGGTGAGATAGCTTGTGTGAATGGCTATCGGGAGCAGACGGCAGGACGTGTGAAAATCGATTCTAATACCTATGTTACGCTAGTAACAAAGGTAATAAGGCGGAATCTCGAACACCAAACGTCAGATCGGTATGAAATTTTTTCTGCAGGTAGATATGGATGAGGTCTTTCCATTGCTGCAAATTTCACGTTGATGGGATGTACCGTTTATTTGTAAAAAATCGTTAACTAAAATCTTTCTATCCTGTAAATCTCCGGAACCGGAAGTCAGATCGGTATGAAATTTTTTCCCCAAGTAGATATGGATGAGGTCTTTCTACTGTTAAAGAAATCATGTTGATAAAGTGTACCGTTGATTTTTAAAAAATCGTTCACTAAAATCATTCTGGCCTATATATCTCCGAAACCGGAAGTCAGATCGAGAAAAAATTCAATAGCGATCAATGGCGCTATGGGGCCTATCGAACGAGATATCAACCACATTGATCGCATGAGCTATCTCGAAAAAAGCTTGCCTAGATGAAACGCGTCCACAGACGCACATACAGACATCAGCAAATTTCACCTTGCTGGGTCGATTTTTCATATTCAATTTGATTCTACGATGTCGTAATTAAACTGTCGAGCCAGATCGCGCCGAGTTCTATCGATTGAGAATGTTTTATACAGGTGAGATAGCTTGTGTGAATGGCTATCGGGAGCAGACGGCAGGACGTGTGAAAATCGATTCTAATACCTATGTTACGCTAGTAACAAAGGTAATAAGGCGGAATCTCGAACACCAAACGTCAGATCGGTATGAAATTTTTTCTGCAGGTAGATATGGATGAGGTCTTTCCATTGCTGCAAATTTCACGTTGATGGGATGTACCGTTTATTTGTAAAAAATCGTTAACTAAAATCTTTCTATCCTGTAAATCTCCGGAACCGGAAGTCAGATCGGTATGAATTTTTTTCCCCAAGTAGATATGGATGAGGTCTTTCTACTGTTAAAGAAATCATGTTGATAAAGTGTACCGTTGATTTTTAAAAAATCGTTCACTAAAATCATTCTGGCCTATATATCTCCGAAACCGGAAGTCAGATCGAGAAAAAATTCAATAGCGATCAATGGCGCTATGGGGCCTATCGAACGAGATATCAACCACATTGATCGCATGAGCTATCTCGAAAAAAGCTTGCCTAGATGAAACGCGTCCACAGACGCACATACAGACATCAGCAAATTTCACCTTGCTGGGTCGATTTTTCATATTCAATTTGATTCTACGATGTCGTAATTAAACTGTCGAGCCAGATCGCGCCGAGTTCTATCGATTGAGAATGTTTTATACAGGTGAGATAGCTTGTGTGAATGGCTATCGGGAGCAGACGGCAGGACGTGTGAAAATCGATTCTAATACCTATGTTACGCTAGTAACAAAGGTAATAAGGCGGAATCTCGAACACCAAACGTCAGATCGGTATGAAATTTTTTCTGCAGGTAGATATGGATGAGGTCTTTCCATTGCTGCAAATTTCACGTTGATGGGATGTACCGTTTATTTGTAAAAAATCGTTAACTAAAATCTTTCTATCCTGTAAATCTCCGGAACCGGAAGTCAGATCGGTATGAAATTTTTTCCCCAAGTAGATATGGATGAGGTCTTTCTACTGTTAAAGAAATCATGTTGATAAAGTGTACCGTTGATTTTTAAAAAATCGTTCACTAAAATCATTCTGGCCTATATATCTCCGAAACCGGAAGTCAGATCGAGAAAAAATTCAATAGCGATCAATGGCGCTATGGGGCCTATCGAACGAGATATCAACCACATTGATCGCATGAGCTATCTCGAAAAAAGCTTGCCTAGATGAAACGCGTCCACAGACGCACATACAGACATCAGCAAATTTCACCTTGCTGGGTCGATTTTTCATATTCAATTTGATTCTACGATGTCGTAATTAAACTGTCGAGCCAGATCGCGCCGAGTTCTATCGATTGAGAATGTTTTATACAGGTGAGATAGCTTGTGTGAATGGCTATCGGGAGCAGACGGCAGGACGTGTGAAAATCGATTCTAATACCTATGTTACGCTAGTAACAAAGGTAATAAGGCGGAATCTCGAACACCAAACGTCAGATCGGTATGAAATTTTTTCTGCAGGTAGATATGGATGAGGTCTTTCCATTGCTGCAAATTTCACGTTGATGGGATGTACCGTTTATTTGTAAAAAATCGTTAACTAAAATCTTTCTATCCTGTAAATCTCCGGAACCGGAAGTCAGATCGGTATGAATTTTTTTCCCCAAGTAGATATGGATGAGGTCTTTCTACTGTTAAAGAAATCATGTTGATAAAGTGTACCGTTGATTTTTAAAAAATCGTTCACTAAAATCATTCTGGCCTATATATCTCCGAAACCGGAAGTCAGATCGAGAAAAAATTCAATAGCGATCAATGGCGCTATGGGGCCTATCGAACGAGATATCAACCACATTGATCGCATGAGCTATCTCGAAAAAAGCTTGCCTAGATGAAACGCGTCCACAGACGCACATACAGACATCAGCAAATTTCACCTTGCTGGGTCGATTTTTCATATTCAATTTGATTCTACGATGTCGTAATTAAACTGTCGAGCCAGATCGCGCCGAGTTCTATCGATTGAGAATGTTTTATACAGGTGAGATAGCTTGTGTGAATGGCTATCGGGAGCAGACGGCAGGACGTGTGAAAATCGATTCTAATACCTATGTTACGCTAGTAACAAAGGTAATAAGGCGGAATCTCGAACACCAAACGTCAGATCGGTATGAAATTTTTTCTGCAGGTAGATATGGATGAGGTCTTTCCATTGCTGCAAATTTCACGTTGATGGGATGTACCGTTTATTTGTAAAAAATCGTTAACTAAAATCTTTCTATCCTGTAAATCTCCGGAACCGGAAGTCAGATCGGTATGAAATTTTTTCCCCAAGTAGATATGGATGAGGTCTTTCTACTGTTAAAGAAATCATGTTGATAAAGTGTACCGTTGATTTTTAAAAAATCGTTCACTAAAATCATTCTGGCCTATATATCTCCGAAACCGGAAGTCAGATCGAGAAAAAATTCAATAGCGATCAATGGCGCTATGGGGCCTATCGAACGAGATATCAACCACATTGATCGCATGAGCTATCTCGAAAAAGCTTGCCTAGATGAAACGCGTCCACAGACGCACATACAGACATCAGCAAATTTCACCTTGCTGGGTCGATTTTTCATATTCAATTTGATTCTACGATGTCGTAATTAAACTGTCGAGCCAGATCGCGCCGAGTTCTATCGATTGAGAATGTTTTATACAGGTGAGATAGCTTGTGTGAATGGCTATCGGGAGCAGACGGCAGGACGTGTGAAAATCGATTCTAATACCTATGTTACGCTAGTAACAAAGGTAATAAGGCGGAATCTCGAACACCAAACGTCAGATCGGTATGAAATTTTTTCTGCAGGTAGATATGGATGAGGTCTTTCCATTGCTGCAAATTTCACGTTGATGGGATGTACCGTTTATTTGTAAAAATCGTTAACTAAAATCTTTCTATCCTGTAAATCTCCGGAACCGGAAGTCAGATCGGTATGAATTTTTTTCCCCAAGTAGATATGGATGAGGTCTTTCTACTGTTAAAGAAATCATGTTGATAAAGTGTACCGTTGATTTTTAAAAAAATCGTTCACTAAAATCATTCTGGCCTATATATCTCCGAAACCGGAAGTCAGATCGAGAAAAAATTCAATAGCGATCAATGGCGCTATGGGGCCTATCGAACGAGATATCAACCACATTGATCGCATGAGCTATCTCGAAAAAAGCTTGCCTAGATGAAACGCGTCCACAGACGCACATACAGACATCAGCAAATTTCACCTTGCTGGGTCGATTTTTCATATTCAATTTGATTCTACGATGTCGTAATTAAACTGTCGAGCCAGATCGCGCCGAGTTCTATCGATTGAGAATGTTTTATACAGGTGAGATAGCTTGTGTGAATGGCTATCGGGAGCAGACGGCAGGACGTGTGAAAATCGATTCTAATACCTATGTTACGCTAGTAACAAAGGTAATAAGGCGGAATCTCGAACACCAAACGTCAGATCGGTATGAAATTTTTTCTGCAGGTAGATATGGATGAGGTCTTTCCATTGCTGCAAATTTCACGTTGATGGGATGTACCGTTTATTTGTAAAAAATCGTTAACTAAAATCTTTCTATCCTGTAAATCTCCGGAACCGGAAGTCAGATCGGTATGAATTTTTTTCCCCAAGTAGATATGGATGAGGTCTTTCTACTGTTAAAGAAATCATGTTGA